>NC_049259.1:12361764-12531764 GCF_011100685.1 Canis lupus familiaris
TTCTAATGACAGAGTTCAAAATAAAGCATTATGCCTTCAGAAAAAATCCTAGAATACTATATATTTAACTTCCTTATTTTACTTCTCTGCCTCCCCCACCACCACTACCAACCCCCAAGAGAATGTAAACTCTTAAAGAAGAGGAATAACTGTGTTTTGCCCAGGATGTAAACCTACTGCTTAGAAAATGAGTACTCAATAAAATTTTGTTGGATTAGTAAAAGGCTCATAATTTTAATTGGAGTTTTTTTCCATCTACTTCTACTTATCTTGACTCATTTGGATAATAGTGAAATGACTGGATGCATTCATTTACTTAGAACTATTAATGCTTACAATGTGTTGTGATTACAAATTCTATATAATTTGTTGAGACCATTGACTAGTATGTGCTCGATGTTCATAAATTTTCCCTGTGATCTTGACAAGAATGTGTATTTTTTCATTGTTGAATATAAGACTCTATTAGATCAAGCTTCAAATTAGTTCAATTCTCAATTATTAAGGATTTTATTTTTTTATTTTTAAAAATATTTTATTTATTTATTCATGAGAAACACAGAGAGAGAGAGAGAGAGAGAGAGAGAGAGAGAGGCAAAGACACAAGCACAGAGAAAAGCAGGCTCCATGCAGGGAGCCTGACGTGGGACTCGATCCCAGGTCTCCAGGATCACGGCCTGGGCTGAAGGCAGATGCTCAACCGCTGAGCCACCCAGTGTCCCTTATTAAGGATTTTAATTTTTTAACTGCCTGTTTGATTAATTACCAAATAAGATGTATCAAAATATTCTATATTGATGTTGGATTTGTTAATTTCTTCTAGTCATGTCAAATTTTGCTTTATACTTTTGAATCTATGTTATAAGATGCATGTAAGTTTAGAATTATATCATTTACCATTATATAGTAAAGCACCTTATCCCTAATAAAACTTTTTGCTTAAAATCTATTTTACTTAACACTATACAGCTTAAGCAGCTTTTAAATTTTTAAATTTTATGTGTGCTTGTGTTTTAGGCATATGTCTTACCATCTCAACATCAGTGCCACGATGAGCCATATTGGAACCTGAGGCCAAAAGAAAAATATGTACCCTATATATATCTATAAAATATCCTCCTGTATTAGGAACCAAGTGGAGAAAGTTAATAAACCCTCTATAATCAAAAAGTATAGCTATATATAACTCTTCACCTTGACCAATCTGTTTCTAAACCACTGTCAACCTTCCTATGAAGCAGATACAGGATAACCTTCCAGAACTGCTAGGCGGGAACTGTGACTGACTGGAAACAGTTCTCGTTGCTAAGTAACAAAGACTTACAAAACAAACAGCTTTTTTATTTAAAATGTTTATATATGAGCAGCCTATGTGGCTCAGCGGTTTAGCACCATCTTCCGCCCAAGGCATCAGCCCAGGGCGTGATCCTGGAGAGTCCCACATCAGGTTCCCAGCATGGAGCCTCCTTCTCTCTCTGCCTATGTCTATGTCTCTCTCTCTATCTCTCTCTCTCTTTGTGTCTCTCATGAATAAATAAGTAAAATCTTTAAAAATAAAATAAGATTTTTATATATTATTCCTCTGAGATTTTAGTATTATTTTGCTTTTTTTAGTATTATATTTAAGTATTACTTATCTTGATTAATAATGCCTTCTCAAAATTTGTGCCTGAGGTACCCTCTCCCATTAATGCAGTATATGCTCCAACAACCGTGGATATTATATTTTTGTGTTTATGACAGCACTTAGTTCTAACTGACAAGTTTAACACATTTATATTTGTTATGATTATTGACATATTTGGATTTTATATTTTCTATATACTTTACTTTTTTATTTCCCTCTCCTTTTTGCCTTATTTTATAACAAAAAGGATGTTTCCTTTTTATTCTCTATATTTTGGGGAAGTTATAAACTATATTTCATCTCTTTTGCTGTATTATTCTTAAATAAAAAATGTTGCTTATGTTAAAATTTGAAAATATTTCACACTCTTTAAGAATAACACAAGGACTTTTGGGGTTCCTGGGTGGTCCAGTCAGTCAAGCAGCTGGCTCTTGATTTTGGCTCAGGTCATGATGTCAGGGTCCTGGAATGGAGCTCACTTTGAGCCCTAAATTGGGCTGCATGCTCAACAGGGAGTCTGCTGAGGATTCTTTCTCCCCTTCTGCCTCTGTCCTTCCCCACGCTTGTGCTCTGTCTCTCTAAAACAAGGAATAATTCAAGAGCCTTTGATCTCTTTAAATGTAATTATCACTGTCGGTCTTAAATGCTACTTTTTCAATAGACTATAATTTTTAAAGCATTTTCAAACTGACAGAAAAATTGAGAGAGCAATACAGAGTTCCCATATACCTCCTGCACCACAGAATCCCCAACTTTCAACATCTGGCACCAGAGTAGTATACTGTTATAAACTGATAAACCTAAATTGACACATCATTATCACCCACGTGACAGTTTACATTACTGTTTACTATACTTATGTGGGTCTATTTCTATTCCATTTCACTGATCTATTTGTTTTTATTTCTGCCAAGACCACATTGTTATAATTACTGTAGCTTTGTTGATATGTCTGGAGGTCAGGTAGTGGCAGTAGTCTGACTTTGTTCTTGTCTTTCAACATTGTCTTGACTATTCTGTGTCTTGTGCTTCTCACATAAACTTTAGAAATAGCCTATTGATATCCACAAAATAACTTTCTGATATTTTGATTGGGATTACATTGAAGCTATAGATCAAGACAGGAAGAACAGACATCTTGACAATATTGAATCTTCCTGTCTATGAACATGGAATAACTAATATAAGGATTAATAATAATAATATCACCATATGCCAAAGAGGAAATTAAGTTTGAGGCCTTGACTCTCTAAATGTACATCTGATGTAGATTCTATAATATAAAATGTCTGAATGCTAGTTACATTTAAAAAATTAATTCATTAGTATTTACAAGATTAGAGTATAAAATGAAATACATTAGGATAAGATCTTTCTGTGAGCAAACAAAAAACATTACTGGGAAAGCTCGATGTGTAATAAAAATATGACTCTAGTTAGTCATGATGACTCATACTTTTGGACTTTAGTGCTCTAACGGAACACACTTTCTAAAATAACAGGAAATATTCATTTACATAATAAGCATTGTAGAGTGTGATGTTGGCACCATTCAAATTATTGAATGGTAGGAAGGCTTATTATATAAAATGTTTTAAGCTGGCTCTGCTATTTATAATACTAACAAAAATGCATACTGATAGCTTGATTGTAGTTAATTCATAAAAGCCATGATTAATGCTATAAAAGGGTCACAAATCAGAGCCAAAGAATAAGAGAAGAATTCATGGTTACTAATAAATTGCTCTGTGAACGCTTGGCCACCCTTGCAGGTAATGATGTCACAAAATGATGAAAGAATAGCTAAGTAGCCAACAAAGTGCTGGGGCTTGGCGGAGGCACTGATGATTGCATCACTCTTAGCCAAGAGCCCCTGAAAGATGAACATAACTATTAAAAGAAAATGAAAAACCATAAGGATGCTAGTTTCAACTGATAACACATTCCTAAAGCTAGATTCTATCAACATTTGAATTCTTAGAACAGGTAAAGAGAAGGGGAGGAGTAATGAGAATATGGTAACTATGCAACCATATTAGTTGACATAATATACACATCTAAGCTTCCAATTCCTAGGTTCTATTCTGTATCTAAGACTTGAAGCATATTTTTTTAATAGTTATAATGGAAGTCTTGAGCAGGTAAGAGATACATTATTTCAATAAAGCTAATAGCACAGTGGTTAGGAAATGATCTTTAAAAAAGTGAGGGGAGTAATGGGGTGGGGTAGATTTTAGAAATCTATGTACCAAAAAAAAAAAAAAAAAAGAAATCTATGTACCAAAATAATGCATGTTGAATAATTCCATGATATGGAGTTTTAGAATAGGCAAAACAATCTATAGTAATAGAAAGCAGATCAATGGTTTCCTAGGATTGAGAGTTGGGGAGGAGGCATTGACTATAGAGGAGCACAAGAGAATATTTGGAGAGAGAAAAACATTCCACATCTTTAATATGGAAGTGATCACACGAATATAGCAAAATATAGCAAATTGCATTTGCTAATATTTTTAAATGGATAAATTTATTTTATCTTTTTATTTTTAACTGAGTATATTTTATTATATGCAAATCATTTCAGGAAAGTTGCTTAAAAAGAAAAAATCACTAGTTTTGCAAAATGTTATTATAGTTGAAATTGAGTAAAGGGTACAAGGAATCTGTATTATTTCTTACAATCATACATGAATTTACAATTATCTCAAAGTAAAAATTCACTTAAATTGTAAAATACATGTACAAGTAACAGTGATTATCTGTTATCCAAAAAGTAATTATTTAAAAAGAGTGTATGTGTTTCTTATCAAATGATTCGCAAAGAGTTAAATGCCATGTAATCCTGAATTCTGCTTTGAAACATTCAATTCTGCTTTAAAGTTAATAGTATATAGTCTTTTGGGGTTTGTTTTGCTCTAGGTTAATCCTAAAATGGAACTAGTAAATTATTCACTGTTTTAGTCATTTCTAGAGAGGTAATGTCACAAATACTCTAAAATCATTCTCTATTAATGAAATATGCAATTATCATTTATAGTATACACCATACATTCAAGCCTTACAACTGCCTTACAAAGCCTTACACAGTATGTCAGCATTCCTAGGCAGTAGCACTGAGGAGAATCATTGAGCCTCCCCAAGGTAGATGTTTTAAGTATTGCAAAATACAATGAAATATTTAAGACAAAAGTAAGTGTACCTTGAAGTTTATCTCAGGATCAGTGGGTTCTTTGGTAATAGTTTTTCTTGTTGTTGTTGTTTTTTTTTTTTTTTTTTGGTTAGTTTTTAACTTTATGAATCAACAAAAGAAATAGGATTTACCAATGGAGTTACAAATTAGATGAATTAGTCAGTCTGGCTATTCCCTAAATAATTAATCATGTGTTTTAACTACTAGCGTAAGTCTTAATCTATGAAGAGGGCCAGGTATTAACATAAGTGAGTTCACCCAGATATAAGGTTATGGATAGTAGTGAATATGGTAGCAAACCAAAGTGTGATAGTGTTCCAAAGAGGGTAATTGTTACCTTGAGTTAGGCTGTAGGAGGAAACATAGGCATCGTGTTGGATTATTTTCTGTAAGAGAGGCCAGAGGTAAAGGAGGAAGAGGAAGAGGGAAAGAAGAAGAAGAATAACAAACTATTTAAACAGTGTTCCCACCTGTGGACCACCAGTTTGTGACATCAACTTTAGAAACAACTGAAGAATGCTTCATATAGAAAATTCCTTGGAATGGCTAATGTATAACAACTTGCTTCTGAATTTACCATTCCACTCCTTTCTCCCAACTTCATTCATTTTCACTTCTGCTAAAAACACTTTCATATAGGACTGCCAATTGCCAAGAACTGGCATATTCTCAAGGCTTACGTTTTCATCTGTTTGCCAAATGGCTGTAATATAATTCACAAAAGCCCTGTTTATTGAGTAATATTATTAATGGTTAGCATAATACTGTGAAATTGAAGACATTCTTTTTGGATTAAGTCCAGATCTTTAAAAAGAACATTGGTTCCAATAGGAAATGGATGGCTTATATGAAAACTTATTATTTTAAAAAGTAGAACAATGTGGAAAGCATTTGAATAAGCATATTTTCAAATTATTGTAAGATACCTTTTTCAGATATGTCTCACATGTATTAAAATACTTCGAATGATAACAATAAGAAAATGTCATACTTACGAATGCTTTACAAAATCATTTCTCATTTTCAACACATTATTGAAAATATCATAGGACAGAGAAATCATTCAACTTAACAGTCTATTGACTTTTTCCCTTCAGCTACATTTGCCAAACTTTGCTAAGTGAATGATATTTGTTGCTTTTTTATTTATGGCTAAATTCATAAATTATCAAAATATGTCCAGGAAGAAAATAACAGAAAAGTCAACTTTTTACCTTTGTTTCTAAAAGGCATTTAATGTCTAAATAAGAAGCATTAAAATGTATTCTCAACCTAAATTATAGTTAATTATTTTGCTAGTTCATAATTCAATAGTCACCACCTGAGACCAAGTCTGAAAATCCCAACTTGACTTCTGAAACCAATCATGAGCCTTGATTCATTTAATGGCTCTATTTTTAAGGGGAAGCATGAAATCATTCAAGAATCATAAAATATCAATCACTCATCTGTGAGCAATTAAAGAGAGAGAAAGGGGAAAAATGGGATGGGCTATCAAAAGAAAAAGGGATACAGGGGCGGGGGTAGAGGAAATGAAAGCAAACTAGTCAAAATAAAGCATGAGAAGCTCTGAAAATAATATATGAAAGCATTACCCAGTCCTTAATTTGAATATACTACATAGATTCAGATCGAGGGGCCTTACTAAATCCATCGCAGAGTGTTTTTTTTTTTAAAGATTTTATTTATTTATTCACAAGAGACACAGAGAGAGAGAGAGAGAGGCAGAGACATAGCAGAGGGAGGAGAAGTAGGTTCCACACAGGGAGACCGCTGTGGACTCTATCCCAGGACTCCAAGATCACGCCCTGAGCCTTAGGCAGACGCTCAACCACTGAGCCACCCAGGCATCCCCACCCCATAGTGTTTTTTAACTGAGTTCTTGGTGAGTTTGGGAAGGGGAGGTAAGGTTAATAAAAGATACCACTAATTTCCAGGAAAGCGAAGCGTCCATTTTAAAGAATCAAAAGGAGAAGACGCTAGGAAAAATAGAATAAATGCCACTTTAACTTTAAAATCAAGAACAAATCAAACTGGCAAAAACTTAAACACACAATTATGGCTGAATAAAGAGTGAATCAATCAAGTTCATCCAATTAATTTCCTTTCTGGGACAATATGATAAGCCACACAATCAAACATACTAAAATCAATGCTTTTTAAAAAGATTTTTTTTCTCATGATACTCTAATCAAACCAAATTCAAAGCCTCTAGCTGTTAGAAATCAAAAAAAAAGAAAAAGAAAAAGTAAATGATTCCTTCTTTCAAAGCAATTATCAACCAGTGGTGAAGACTAAACATATAAATTAAAAGATCAGCAATATAAAGCAATGATCTGGAGAATAAGTTCAAAGGAACATCTGAATTAGAACATGAAAGTTTTGGCTTGAGCACATAGAAAGAAAGAAAGCTGTAACCAAATCAAAGACTGAGTTGAAACTAAGGGCCAGGACTACATCCTAAATGTGCTAGAAGAAGTCTGCATTGTAGATAATATTCTTGCTACTGAACTATATGCACTCATGTTGTCACTGGAAACAAATTAGATGAGATTAAGAATCTCAGAAGGCAGAAATGGAGTTTGCTAAAACCTTGGCAGATGGTTTTAAAAAAAAAAAAAGATGTTCCATGATATCCTAAAACAAACGACAGAGAAAAGTGAAGTGACTAATTAAACACACGTACAGGGCAACGTTTAGGAGGAAAGTCAAGTAGGGAATCTATGAGACGGTGCTACACTGTGAGGTTAATAAAAGAAATCACTGATTGCAAGGAAAGAGAAATATGCATTTAAAAGAATCAAAGGAAGAAGACACTAGGAAAAATATAGTAAATGTCATTTTAAATTTAAAAGCAAGAAAAAAGTTGGAAAAAATTAAACACACAGTTATGGCTGAGTAAGAATGAATCAATCAAGTTCATGCAATAAATTAGTCCTTACACTGTAAAGAATTTTAAATGTGTTTATGACAAAATACGTCAATAATTTCTTTCATGGCTCCTAATATGTTTGTTTCTACTTGTATTTGCTTTGCTTATAAAGTCCCTAGCTTTAGACTTAGAAATATTATTTTAATTGTTATTTTAATAGATTTACAATTGTTTTTACATTGAAGTCTTGGATTTTCTATACATGCCATGAAGTAGGGCTTCAACTTTTTTTTTTTTCCAAATTGATACTAACTACCTCAAACATCACTCAATGAGGACTCCATACCATTTATTTTTTATTACTGGTATGATCGTTCCTGCCGCTGTACTTGCTTTCCTATCAGCTGTTACTGATGTTGATGCTAGATATTTTTACCAATATCTCTCAATTTCTTTTCCATTTACCCCCTTTTCCTAAAATTGTAGCTAAACCTCTACTTCATCTATGAAACTTCCCCTGGCCATCATAGACAAATGAAAGTAACATACTTTGAGTCATTTTACTATAGATTTTCAAATTAATTAAAACTACTGATATCAAGAAATGAATTCAACTTAATCAATGCAAATTCAAAAAGATCTCTGCACCAAAAGACACTTATGCTGCATAGATATCTATGTGTAAATATCCATTAGTTGCAGGAGTCAGACCCTTATTTTTAATGCCATTCTATCCAGACCCCTTAAGAATTGTTTAGTAAAACATGAAAATGCTGATGAAACAAAGACAGAAAAGTAAAATAAAACCCTTTGGTTTAAGGTTTGCTCTTAGTTGTTATTTTTCTGATACAGTTTATTTTTTAAAGTGATATTTTCATCTTTTTGATGGATTTTTTCCTAACAAAAATTTCCTGAAATAATTGACATTTCAGGCTCATATCAATTCATTTCTATTCATACCCATAGGGTAGACCAAAATTAAATTCAAAGAATTTATAGTCACCATTTCACCAACCCTCTCCATTCCCTTCCCCCGCTTCTTTTTAGATTTTCATGCATCAAACAGAGAACTCACGTGACGTCCCTGGGTGAAGCTTTCCAGAGAGCAGAGGCATCGATAGGGCTGGCTGCTTGTGTCACACTTATCAGCATGACCATAGCACTGACATCTGTAAACAGACCATCAGACAACTCCTAAGTCAACGCAACTGTGAATATATTTAAGGGCCTGTGAATATATCCACTGTGTGGATCCAACAAGGGAGACAAGTATGTTAACACAAAATTCAATCTCTTTTATCACATGAATGTTCATGAAAGTTTTTTATTATTCCTAAAGTATTGGATAAACATCATCCATATCCAAACCACATTGTTCTTAGAAGGTAATTTTCAAGCTTCTCTGGGAAGGGAATTTGTTTTCACCTATATCAGCTATGTGGCAAATTTGCCAGGGAAGGCATTTACTAAAGCTGTTATACACAATTAAACAATAAAGTTTAGAATAAACTGCAGAATGAAATTAATATATTTCAATTATTTGTTTTTTTTCTACAAAATTAGATGATGAATATTTAACAGTATTACTATTTACATCATGCCATTACTAAACAAATAGCACTTATAGTTTGGTATTCTGGTTTTTAAAGATGTACTTTATTTACAGTGCATATCACTCTTCTAGCACAACTTGATTCTAAATATAACCTATGTATGTACCATTTCCATACCAGAGAGTATGTTGCTCTCCAGGTATCCATATTTTGAAATACTGTGAGCCATGTTCTCAATTATGGTCAGATATTTATAATTATTTAGGCAATATTCGATTTTTCTTCCTAGAAAACAAATATCTCCCATAAAATTGTGAATTGTGAACTTGGGGAGACCAAGCCCTATACTTACAAACTAGCTGATAATATAGTTGTAACTTGAAATCTAGCTCCTTCTCTCTGATTTCAAGAATATGTGAAAATAATATTCCAGAAAAGAAGCAAAATACTTGGTAAGTTATTTCTAAGCCAGATTCAGGGTATTATGCCTTCTAGACCCAACAGCTTTTGAAAATTGTTTCCATAACCACGTGGTCTTACATACAGAAAAGAATAGCATACCAATCTTTTCAAAAATTTGTAGAGTAGGAAACCATTTCAAAATGTCAAGTTTGGAATCTGGCTTGCTCTAAATCTTAACGTATTTTTAAATAAGTATGACAAAAATCTTGTTGGAAACAAACTCATAGTGAAAAGCATCCTTCAATCAAACCTTGGTAATGAACATTACCTCCCCGTGATGGTGATTTCGTCAACTGCATAGTAACTGTGCCTGAGGCTGACAGGAGTCTCAGTTGTATAGTACTGTCCATGAAAATGAATTCTTATTTGTGTGGCTTTTACAAACTCTTGAAGAGATGGGGTATTATAAAAGTCGTTGTAGCCAGGACGATGATTTGGTCCAGGTGTTAGGATGCTAAATGTGACATTACCATGGGAATATGGAGTAAAACTGTTGATGAAAGAAATGTGAAGTTATGAAAAGCTATTCATATTTTTAAAAAAGAAGAATCACAACTTTGAAACATTACACAATATCAATAATGGCTTAAATTCCTCATTCTGGGAAAACAGATATATAGCATATATTTCATGGGCAAACAATATAGTTTCATCACAAAAAAACATAGTAAAACATTTCCTTAAGGACATAATAAAATTCTATTATATATATTAACTTGCTAAAGCAACCTGAAAATCAGATCATAAAGCCCAAATGAGAATATAAACAAGAGATACTCTTAAGTCTCTTATGAGAACTTTAAACATAGTATAAAACTCAAGTTGGGTGGGGGGGGAAGAGTCTCAGAAGAACCTGCTTCAAGAAGGCTAGTGGTGAAGGGAAACCTCTACCAGTCATATGACTTAGTCCACCTATTGCTTATTATTAATCCATTAGTCTATTAAAATTAACTCTTTCAAAGATAATTATTTGTTAAATATTCATACGTGGGAAGCTGAAGACAGTTGACAGAATCGGGATTTTCCAATTCTCCATTATTTTCCATTCCAAAAGCTCTGCAATTTCTAGCAAAATATTGCCAGTCCTCCCAATCTAGGCTGTCCTCCTTCTTCCGTTGAATCTTTATTGCTGTTGGTTGTGGACTAAGGAACTGAATGATAATATAAAACACCTGAAAATGGATAAGTTAATCATTGTCTTTAAAGTTTTAAGTTTGACTCATCATTCTAAATCAAATCCGTGAATTGTTCATTTCAAATATAATAGCTTACTTCCTCATAATGATAATCATCAAATATTTATTAGACATCCAGAAATGTCATAGCCCTATGGGAAAAGCAACACATTCTACAATTGCATATCCATTCCTTCTCAAGGATTTTATAAATTAAGTGCAAATTAATAATATGTTTGATATAAAGACACGGAAAAAGAACCTTACTCCCATAATTGTTATATATGCTCTTCTTAAGTAGTTAGAATAAGCACCTCAGTTTTTAGTAATTTGGACTACTTAATAATAAAAAGATTTTATTTCAATATCTCATATGATTTCATATATCTTTAAAAATAGGCCCTGCATCTTTTATTTTATATATTTTTAATTCATGCATTACTAGACACTACTAGTGTGAAGTAACGTTCAGTCACCTAATCCACCTTGTAGTAGATTGAATTGCATCCCCAAATAGACACATTCAAGTACTCACTCCTAGTACCTGTGAATGTGACCTTTGGAAAAAGGGTATTTGCAGATGTAATTAAGTTAAAGATCTGAAGATGAAATCATCCTGGATGAAGGCTGGGTCTTACAACAGAACGAAGAGAAAGAAGTGACACACAGAGAGAAGCAAGGAGGAAGGCCCCTGCAAACAGAGGCAGAGATGGGAGTTATGGGGCCATAAGCCAAGGAACACCAGGAGCTCCCAGAACCTGGAAAAAGCAAGGAAGGATTCTACAGACACTGGAGGCTCGGGAGGGAGAACCACCCAGCCAATACTTTGATTTGTATTTCAATCTTCAGAACTGTGAGCGAATACATTTCTATTATTTTAAGGCACGAAATTAGCAGTGATTGGTTATGGCAGTTAGAGGAAACTAATACACTCTATTATTTCAAATTACCTGATATTGTCCATTTTCCAAATCTATTGAAATAGTCACTCCTTGATGAAGCTGGCTAATGTTTGTAAACACATGTGAAACCCATGAAGTACCAATATCATTATCATTGACAAAAGAAAGAGGATGGGCTTCAGGATTCAGCCGTAACACCCTATCAGTGGTTGTGTCTTCTGCATCATTAGGAATGCAGTACCGCTGTACCGAAGGATGGACCCTAGGGTGGCTTCCAGGGCAGCGGCAATGTGACTGAATATGCAGTCTGAGCAGATCTCCAGAGAAAACTTCCTGAATTTCCCTGTGGGTGTAAGAAGCAGACTGTAAGGCCAAATAGCTCAGCAGTAATAGAACTTCCAAGGGTTGTTACAAATGCATATCACAATCTTCATGTTTGGATCACTATCCAGCAACTTTAATTATTTTATAAACAGAACATAAAGTCAAATGCATTCCTGGCCAAATAAACAGACACATAAAATGGATATTAGAAAGAGTTAATTCTTAAGAGTTACTTTTTTACATTGAGAAGCATGTGTAAGCCCTTGTCTGATTACTGAGACACTTATTTAAATATCATAATAGTCTACTGTATCTATTTGTGATGAAAAAGAAAAGTAACATTCATTTAGGTTGTTAAACTGACTTATCCCAAAGGTGGACAATAATACATTGAAAATACTAAGAGTAATAGGGTTTCCAGTTCATCCATGGGAAAGAAATAAGAAAACAAGTATCCTTTTATCTGTTGCTATTTATTATTATTATTATTATTATTATTATTATTATTATTATTATTCATGAGAGACACAGAGAGAGAGGCAGGCAGAGACACAGGCAGAGGGAGAAGCAGGCTCCATGCAGAGAGCCTGATGTGGGACTCGATCCCGGGACTATGGGATCACTCCCTGGGCTGAAGGCAGACGCCCAAACGCTGAACTGTTTTAAGTTAAAGGACTGAGGCCAAAACCATTTGTCAGTGGTTTCCTGTGACTCATCAGTACAGATCCTGGCACCCCAAAGTGCTTCAATGGCTTCAGATCATCTGGCAGCTGCCAACAGTCAAAGAATAACGCCAATTCCAGGCAGATATATTTAATTTTTCCATTAAGGGCAATATACCTGTTCTAGTCAGAATTAGTCATTCTAATATAGGCATTCTTCCCCATAATACCTTCCAGACATCTCAGGTAGGCCAACATCAGTAACCCTGGTCTAACTAGACAGGCCAGGATTCTTCCCTCAGATTCCAGTGGGGGGATGGAGTCAAGCAATTTTTCCATTCACTAAATCACATGAAATCACACCTTCTTCTTTAAATCTTATTGATATTTTCCAATTGATACCAGGTTTTAAATAGGACCAAAAGTGAAATCTTTGCCCCAGGGAAAAACTTGATTTGCCCCCATATTATAGCAACACTGCTCTCCAGAATTTTAGACAGAAGTGATTAAAAGGATAGTTGAGGTGAGCGGGGGGTTGGGGTGACTGGGTGATGGGCACTGAGGGGAGCACTTGGTGGGATGAGCACTGGGTGTTATGCTATATGTTGGCAAATTGAATTCCAATAAAAAAATTTTAAAAAAAGGATAGTTGAGACTATTAGCATCAAATTTAATTATGTGTCCCAGCGGTACAGCACCCTTTGTTCAGATATCTCTTGATATAGACTAGTAAAGAATGTTTATGTTAAAATAATTTTTATATTTCTTTTTATATTAAAAGAATGTTTATAAGAATGTTGAGGAGCAACACTTCTCAAATTGATAAGAGCTACTTTCATCATTTGGAAATCCACCACACTAATTTACATCTTCCTTTAAGAAATATGAGTAAACATCATTATTTTTGATCCTCAGTAGAAGTAAACAACATCAACTCATACATACAACAATATACTATTATACCATCAAATCATTATTTGGGGGACACCTCGGTGACTCAGCGGTTCAGGGTGTGATCCCCAGGTCCTGGGATCGAGTCCCACATCAGGCTCCCCACAGGGAACCTGCTTCTCCCTCTGCCTACGTCTCTGCCTCTCTGTGTGTCTCTCATGAACAAATAAGTACAATATTTTTTAAAAAATCATTACTTGAAAAAAAAAGTACAAATCATTACTTGGGCAGCCCGGGTGGCTTAGTGGTTTAGCGCCTGCCTTCCACCCAGGGTCTCCGGGATCAAGTCCCAAGTCAAGCTCCGTGCATGGAGCCTGCTTCTCCCTCTGCCTGTGTCTCTGCCTCTCTCTCTGTATCTCTCTCTCTCTCTCTCTCTCTCTCTCATGAATAAATAAAAATCTTTTTAAAAAATCTAAAAAAAAATCACTTTACTTGGGAAAGAAACTTCAGAGGACATCTGAGCAGAATTTCACTTGAACTTTTCTGAACAGAATGAAAATCTACATGTCTTTGAGAATTACTAATAAAGATTTTCCACCTATTCTCAAGATGAGGAAATACTTGCTTAACCCTAGTCCAAGTCTATATAATTTGTGTTCACTGGAAATAGAAAAATATATAACAATACTTCAGATTATTCATTCTTGTCTCCACCTCTAATAGCTCAGTCTCTTGAGACTTTCTCACATATCAAAATAATCATTTTCATTGTTCTAAATTCTCTAGCACTTATAAATTCAACAAAGCAATTTTGAAAGGCAGATATAGCAGTTTCCTACATATCATAAACTACTTCATACAGAACATTTAAATCAATGTATCCCAAATTCTGTAATACAACTTGTTCAAAAATCTAGTGGCCTTAGAAAAAATCCCTTGTAAAGAAGTTGATCAATTTCATATTATAAGGGATTACCCAACAGAATAGCACTAATGAATAACAACCATAGACTAAGCCAACGTAAACACTGTAAACATTAATTAGGTGACATTTGTGAAATGCTGTAAAAATGAAAAACAATATAATCTTTTGCAACTCTTATATAAGTGAATTCAGGAATTATTCTTACACCTGTCGAGCTTTAAAACACCACATTCACTTACCTGTTTGTGAGCGCCACTTGATATAATCGAAAATCTTGCATTCTTCCAACAAACTGCTCTAATCCTGCAGAGTACACACAAAATACATAATATAAAAAGTCATAGTTTTCCACGTGGTGTCTGACAAACATTCAAGTGATTCCTTTAAACCTATAAAACCTCCACTTATATCATAGCCCTACAGACGAATATCAAATTCCTACAGACGAATATATATATTTTGCTAATTCCATAGGATAATTAATAGTCATAGTTATCTCTATAGACATTGCAGATAAGTCAAAGTGAATATCTGCCCAGTCTACTTACTGGCCTAATTTGTGGGTCAAATATTTTTTTTTTACTATTTCTTTTAATTGGGGTATAGTTAAACCCCACACAATGTTAAATTAGTTCCTGGGGTACAACATAATAATTCACCAACTCTATTTGTTATACAATGTTCACCACAAGTGTAGCTCCCATCTGTCACTATAAAATGTATTATAATACCATTGATTCTATTCCCTATGCTGTACTTTTCATCCCTGTGACTTATTCATTCCATAACTCTCCAAATCAAATTTCTCCCTAGTTTATAAACCTATAAATCTATCATGTTATCAGTGCTAAATTTGATTGTCATCTACTTTCGACTGCAATTTCCAGAGCATTTGCATTGCCAAGAGGAAGACTCCCCACCTGTCCTATCATCCCCCTGTTCTGTCTCTAAGGTCCAGAGTATCACTTTGGGTCATCTCCAAACTTAGATTAATGCCTGGTCTAGAAAATCTCCAGTAAATGAGGATAAATTGAAAACCTCCTACTCATAAATTCTGAGTTATTCACATATATCAATGGCATTCTAGCTCAGTCTCAAATTCCATTATCTCCTGAGAATTCTTCTAAGACAAGCCGATTCAAAACCCATTCTGCATTGAATTAGGTGAACTTTCAAGGTGGAGGTAGATGTCAGTCTTAAACCACTTAATATTATTTTATTGATTCATTTAGCAAATATTTATTTCGGATTTAATAGCAGATAAGCCTACAAGAGTGGCAACAGAAAAAGCTAAGAAAATTACCACCTCTAAGTTTTTTTCTTGTGCTTGTAATAATGAGAAAAACTTGATTAAAATGACAAAATTCTAGCTAGAGTTTGATCATGAGAATATGAAAGGGGATGTGATGTACCTTATGGTACCAATTCAATAATTAAGTGGTTTTAAATTAAATTTAGATCAATGGCCAACTTACCAAATGACCATTTCCTCAAATGTGTTTGTTGTTAAACTATACCTTTTTTATTTTGTCTTGATAATACAGTTTTAAAGAATATTTGATCTGTCTTTGCTGTACCTCCTTGGTGGTGACATAGAAGAAACTAGGGCAGAGTTAGGATATATCTGATGAATAAAAGATGCGGAGTAGAATTAGCACACTGAATAGTCTGAGATGTTGATCTCAGAAGCAAGAGGAGATAAATGAGCAAAGAGGGTGACACTTGGCATAAAAAGTGTGTCTGTGTAAATGTGTGCGTGCATGTGTGTATATATATATATGTATTTTATGTATATTTATATTGAAGGATATTTAAGAAAGGATCAAGAATATCTCATATATATTTTTTCATAAGCATAGACATTTTCAATCAATATACTTTAAGTAAAATATATCTAAGGGCTTTTCCCTTCCACTCCTCTGTCTCAGGCTTTCATTTACACTATATCCTGAAGTCCACAGGAAAAAAGGTGGACCATGCAGCCTCATCCTCTGACTTTTCTGTAAGGGGAGTTGCCCCTATCCTATCTGTCCAGAAACAGGTAGCTGAAACAAGTGCAAACTAATTATTTCTTGAAATGGTGTTATGAAGACAAAACAAAAAATACTATAAAACTTCGTAGAAGTTTTTAAATTTTCAACAGTTTGCTTTAAAATGTATAATTTAAAAAAATTAAATTTTAAAAGAAATTTAAAAACATTACAAAATTCCATTGGTGAATTGGCCATCCAGAAAACTTGATAAATTGACCTCTAAGATCTAAAGCTAAGCAAAGTAGGAAATAGCATAAGGAAGGATATGCCTTCCTTGGACATAGGAGGAAAGATGGGAAGAACAGGCATGAATACAGTTAAGTCATTGTGTGCTTTTGTACTTTTTTGTCTGGAGAGTAGGAAAGACAAACACGAAATTACTCTTGGTAAAAATTTTCTTTCTGAGGTATAAATTTTCTTGTCTTTCTAAATGAAGTAAGCTGGATCTACCTCTTGTTTCTTTGCCTTCACGTATTCACACCCAATCCCTATCTCTTAACTCCCTAGCATCCTTTATAACCCATGTTCTAAGTCTACACCCTGAATTTAAAGTGCCCCACTAGTAAGTGCTTTATCTCAAATAACCCAGAAAACACAGATCATAAAAAATTAGAGATAATCATTTGAGATTTTGAAAGGCCTAATACAAATGAAAGCAAAAATGATGAATGTTTTGATTTTGTCAAAACCAGAATCATAGCTTTAGTGTGTCAATGTGGTTTTATTCTTTTATACATTAATTCATTCAACAAGTACTTATTGAGAGCCTATAATGTGCTAAGCACTTTCATGCGTTCCAAAGATATATCAGTTAACAAAATAGGCACAAACAAAAAACTTCATTTTATGGAGCTTGCATTCAAGCATCTAGATGAACATAGTAAGTAAGCAATTTATGTAGTGAACTAGAACATATGATAAATGATATGAAAAATTGGGAAAATTAGACCAGTTTGGAAAGCACAGACTGGATTTTTAATTTGGATAGTATGTTCCAAACAGGCCTCATTGAGAATGTGGTATTGAAGGGGAAAAGGAATGAATCATGCATATATCTAGGGGCAAAATATTCCAGAGAGGAGTCAATGAGAGGACCCTTAAGGCAATATGCTTGGCATGTGAAAGGAACTGCAAGGAGCTAGCTTCCTGGAGCCGAATAAAGAGAGGAGGCTATTGGAAGATTAGGTCAGACAAGTAACTGGCTGGGGGTAATGGGGTTCAAATCATTAAAAACCTTGCAAACCTACTGTGAAGACTTTTATTTTTATTCTGAATGAAATAGAAAGTCACTGGAGGGTTTAGAGTAGAGGTGTGACATGATCTCAGGTTTATTTTAAAGTGTTAAGAATAGAATGTAAGGGAAAATGGTAGAAGTAGTGAGACCAGTTAAGCTATCGTAGCAATCCAAGTGAAAGATGATGGTAGTCAGGCCAAGGTGTAGAAGTGGAGATGTACATTTCAATGATGATAAATTAGAATTGACTTCCTATATTTTAATAATAGTTAAAGGGAGCTCTGCTGCAGACATATAATGAAACATATTTTATCACCTGTAAAATAAAGGGGCTGTGTTTTATGACCTTTAAAAACCATTTTAGTTTTAAATTTTGGAGTTTGAATATAGAACAATCACATTCTCTACTGCAGAATTCATATTTGAAGAAATTTTCCAAACAAAACGTTAGAAAAAGTTCTCTAAAGACCTAGAGTTAGAAATCATCCATTCTATGTAAGAGAACTATGATTTTGATTTCTGGGGAAAATATCATAAAATATTTCAAGAATACTGTCATAAAAATAGATTTTACTCATTTCTTTGCTAGTGGCCAGTTCTTTAACATTAGATATTCATTGGAATAAATATTTCATAAAACGATTCTTCTTTGAAAATATAGCAAAAATAGGTTTAAATAATATAAATGGATCAAAGAAATAGATATGACTCATACCAGAAATATCTCATAGTTTCCTATTCAGAAAGAGATGATGACTGAAAAATGTAGCATATCCACAATATAACAGGAGGCGCAGCAAAATTAGTTAAATGGGTAAACTGTGAGTAAATAATATAATACACAAATCAGGGTAAATACAGGTTTTCAAATAGCCTAAATAAATAAATGTCACATGAATGGGAAAGGAAAAAATATAAACTTCCTCTATTTGTGTGTAACAGGAGTGTATACTTAAAGAATCCCAGTGAATCTACATAAAAGCTATTTGAAGTAATAAAATTTAGAAATTTTATATAAGTTAAACATATAAAAATCAATTCAATTCTTATATACTAGTGCTGAAACACTGAAAATAAAATTTTAAAGTACCATTTATATTACCCACAAAATATTAATTATAAATCAAATGAAACATGCAGTGTATATAGGAAAAAATGCAAGATAATGATGAAAGAAATCACTGAAAGATGTCATTAGAAATGGCAGAATAAGGAAAACTGACAATTCTCTCTGCCATAAAAGCAATAAAAACACTAGCAAAGAGTGTCAAATCAACTTCTCTGGAAATCTAGAAGTTAAATGAAGTTTTTCAACAATTCAGGGAGTAGGACAGCCCGGGGGGCTCGGCAGTTTAGTGCCACCTTCAGCCCGGGGTGTGATCCTGGAGACCCAGGATCGGGTCCCATGTTGGGCTCTCTCTGTGGAGCCTGCTTCTCCCTCTACCTGTGTCTCTACTTTTCTCTCTCTCTCTCTCTCTCTCTCTCATGAATAAGTAAATAAAATCTTCAAAAAAAATTCAGGGAGTATCTTTTTTTTAATGTCTGAATATCAGTAAGAATAGCATGTCTTTGTGGCATTTTAACTCTATTCCCATCCTTGTCTCTGCCATTCAATGGTAACCTTGGAAATAAACGCCTATTATCACAGTGAAAAGCAGCAGCCTAGCAGCCACTGAAGATATTAGAATGACACTGGAGTTCTTACAAAGCCTCAACCTCAGAAAATTGTCACCATTTAATCTGTTTGGCTGTATCTTAGAAAACCCCATGAGCAAGATTTGAACAGACTCAGAGCTTATCCTGAGACAGTCTTTTCTCTGGGGATGTTTGTTGGAAATAATCAGTGGCAACTGCTTAACATTGCAGTTGCCTGAGGCAGTGATAATATTTGGGGAAACAACAAACAAATCAAAAAAGTTAAATGGAAAAGCTGAATTATGACATATCCATAGGGGGCTTTGCAAAGCTTTGAAATATTACTGGAAATCTAGAAGCCCATGCACATTCAAACGGCTATGTGAACACCCAAGTGAGACCTGAGATGGCTCTCCTTGGCCTTCTAGTTCTGCACAAGCAGGAAGTGGTGACTAAAGAAGACAGCTGACTCCCTTACATGTTGGAGGCACACTACAAAACAAATATGAAGCTTTTAGCAAAGACTGAAAAATTTACTCATTTTAGGAATTTAAGAAATTCTCTTTTCAATCACTTAGCTGAACACTAAGTTAATTGAACAGGTATTTCAATGTCACATATGACACTAATACAAGACTTTATGTAATTCATTCAGGAAAGTCACCAAAAAGCAAGCTACAACAAATAGAAACAACAATAAACCTGGAAAATGGAAGACTGATTTCCAGATTTGCTATTTTAATTAAAATGTCCAGTTTTTAACAACAACAAAAAACAAGTGACACATGCTAAAACAACAACAAAAAGAAACTATAATTGATAGGTTGAACACAGTTGGGGGTGGGGAGGAGTAACCACAGAAACATGGCCAACTGTAACCCCATAAAGTAAACTTACTAGACAAAGACTTTAAATCAACTATTTAAAGTATGTTCAAAGAATTAAAGGAAATTATGAGAATGATGTTTCAGCAAATAGAGAATATGAGTAGGGAGAAAAATAAAAATTCACTAGAGGAATTCATCAGCAGAAACAAAGAAGTAGAAGAAAAAATTATGAACATAAAGATAGGTCGACTGAGGTTATCTAGTCTGAGAAAGGGAAAAATAAAATGCAGAAAAATAAACAGAGACTCAGAGATCTGTGGGACACCTTCAAGTGTACTAACATAAGAATAATAGGATTCCCAAAAGAAGAGTTAGAAAAAAGAGGAAAAAAATTTTAAAATAATTAACCTTCCCAAATGTAATGAATACCATTAATCTACACATTTGAGAAACTCTGAAAATGGATAAATTCAAAGAGATCCACACCAGATATATCATTATCAAACTGTTGGAAAACAGAGAAAGTCATGAAAGCAGCAAAAGAGAAATGACTCCTCTGATACAAAGTATATTCAGTAAGATTAACTACATATTTTTTAATATTTATTTATTTTATTTGAGAGAAAGAGAAAACACATGGGGGTAGGGGAAGAGGAAAAGGGAGAGAAATAGGGAGAGAAGCAGACTCCTTGCTGAACACCAAGCCAAACACAAGGCTCAATCCCATGACCCTGAGATCATGACCTGAGCTGAAATCAAGAGTCCAAGCTTAAACCAACCAAGCCACCTAAGTGCCCCAAGATTAACAACATATTTTTAATAAGAAACCATTGGAGGCTAAAAGGCAGTGAGATGACCGATTTAAAACACTAAAAGAAACCATTATTGTCAACTAAATATTTTCTTTCCAGTAAACCTATTCTTCAAAAATGAAGGACATATTAAGACATCCCCAGGTAAAAAAAAAAAAAAAAAAAAAAAAAGAGAGAGAGAGAGAGAGAGAATTGTGACTAGTAGACCTGCTTCATAAAAACTACTAAAGTAAGCTTTTATGCTGAAATAAAAGGACACTAGACAGTAACTCTAATGCACCTGAAGAAATGAAGAATATCTTTTTTTAATAAAGATTTTATTCATTCATTCATTCATTCATGAGAAACACAGAGAGAGGAAGAGAGAGACAGAGATAGGGGAAGCAGGCTCCATGCAAGGAACCCAATGTGGGACTTGATCCCAGGGCTCCAGGATCACTCCCTGAGCTGAAGGCAGACACTCAACCACTGAGCTACTCAGGAGTTCCAATGAAGAGTCCTTTTACAGTAACTACAAAGATAAATATAAAAGAGAAGATAAGTGCATTTTTTCATAATTATTTTTTCTTTTCTTGATTTAAAAACAAACTGCATAAAATAATAATTATAAATCTGTGTTGGGGCACCTGGGCAACTCAGTCAATTAAGTGTCTAACTCTTGATTTCAGCTCAGGTCATAGTCTCAGGATCTTGAGATGGAGCCCTACATCAGGCTCTGTGCTAAGAGTAAAGCCTGTTAAGAGTCTCTCTCTTTCTCTCCTTCTGTCTCTCTGCTTATGCTTTCTCTCTTTTAAAACAAACAAACAAAAACAAATAAATCTGTGTTAAGGGGCATCTAATACCACAATTTGAATGACAATGCAAAGGGGGAGGGAAACAAAACTAAATAGGTACAAAGTTTTTGTCTACTGTTGAAATTAAGTTAGTATTATTAGAACTAGACTGTTATAAGATGTTAAGTGTAATACCCTGGGAAACTACCAACAAGATAATGAATACAGTAAAAGAAATGACAAGGGGGTTAAAATACTACAGTCAAAAATACCGACACAAAAAAAAGCAGTAATGGAGAAACAGAGGAACAAAAAGCCATGTAGAAAACAAATATCTCAACTACCTTATCAATAATTACATTAAATGTAAATGGTGTAATCATCCCCCAGATAAGTAGATATTGGGAGAATAGGGACAAAAACACAATTATGATCCAACTATACGCATTCTATGAGAGACAAACTTGAAGAAACAAATGGATTGAAAGTTAGAAGATAGAAAAAAGACATACCACATAAACTATAACCAAACACATTCTCAATAACCAATGGATTAAAGAATAAATCACACAGAAAAAACTAGAAAATACTTTAAGACAAATGAAAATAAACATATGACATATCACACTTGATGAGTTTCAGATAAAGTGATGCTTAAAGTGAAATACAGCTGTAAATATCTATATTAAAGAAGAACTCAATCAAATCAAAGACCTAATATTCTGCCTTAAGAAACTATAATAAAAGAGAAAACTCCACCCAAAGCAAGCAGAAAGATTATAAAGATTAGAGTAGATATAAGAGAAATAGAAAATAGAAAAACAATAGGAAAAGCCAACAAAATCAAAAGTTTATTCTTTGAAATGATTAGCAAATCTGACAAACATTTAGCTAGACTGACCAAGAAAAAAAAGGAGAGAAGAGTCTGATTACTAAAATCAAGAATGAAAGAAGGAACATTACAACTGACCTCACAGACATGAAAAGGTAATAGGTTTGTAGGTAATCCTATAAACAACTGTATGCTAAAAATTAGATATACTAAACAAATTCCTAGAAAGGTAAAAACTACTGAAACTGACTCAAGAAGAAATAGGCAATCTGAATAGAGTGTTAAGAAGCAAAGAAAATAAATAAGTAATTAAAAAATTATCCACAAAGAAAACCCAGGATCTGATGCCCTCACTAGTGAATTCTTCTAAACATTTAAAGAAGGAATAGCATCAATCCCTCACAACCTGTTCTAAAAAGAGAAGATGAAGAAATACTTCTCAAATCATTCACAGAATGAGCTGACTCTATGATGTCATCTTATTCTGATACCAAAACCAAAAAAGACATCACAAGAAAAGAAAGTTACAAGTCAATATGTTTTATGAACAGAGGCAAAATCTACAATAGATTACTAGTAAACCAAATCCAGCACCACAAATAAAAAGATTATTTACCATAAGGCAGTGAGATTTATACCAGAGATATAAATCTAGTTCAATATATGACTATTAAATAATGCACATTATTGATAGAATAAAGGATAAAAAAAAACAACTGATCCTCTCCATAGATGCAGGAAAAGCATTTACCAAATTCCAATACTATTTCATTATATTTATCAATATCAATGTATTTAAATAATCTCTACAACAATATTATTTCATTATAAAAACAAACTACGAAAGAAGGGAACTTCCTTATCTAATAAAGGGCATTTATTAAAAGCTATAGTTAACATTACATTTAATGGTGAAAAACTCTACAGTCAGGAACAAGACACAGAGTCTTCTTTTGCCACTTGTATTCAACATTGTTCTGGACATACTAGCCAAGGCAATTAAGTAAGAAAAATAAATTTTCCAGAGTAGAAAGGAAAAAGTAAAACAAATGTGTATAAGGAGACAATTTTATAAATTATAAAAAGAGATAAAACCTAACTGCCACCTTAGGAATAAATAATACATGCTTTTATTCATAAAATAAGATATAAATAATGAAACTAAAATAAATAAACCGACCTCAAGTAATTCCTAGAAACAATTTTTGTGCAAAAATCAAGCTGAAAATATACTAAGTCATTCATTTTAACAAAAATGAAGATATTAGCCAATATTATATTACTTAAAGATACTTAAATGCATATTAGTTTGAGTCATTTGAAATAGTTAATATCTAGACATTTTTAACATACAAAAATGGCAATTTTATATGAAGCAACCTTATAATAAAAGCATAAAAACATACATGAGAATGATAAATGTAAATACAGAATAGGAAAGGAGATCTTTAAGAATCTTTAAAAATTGTTTAAATACATTTTGAAATTTCAATGTTATAAATGTCCCTTGCCTGGAAAAATCACTGATGTAAAGAAAATTGGATATTTCTAAGTTATTTTAGAAAGCTAGATGCTACTATAAATGCTAAAGCCAGATAAATGGTAGTAACAACAGGTTAAGTTATAGAGACTGGATCTGTCCCTTGTGAAGCAAAAGTTTTAGAATTAGAACTGGAAGAAGAATAATTGGCATAGATGGCTTTAAATAGAGATATCTACCACACATTAAAAGAATTAAAGATAACTACTGGATATTTTTTTAGAAATAATATCTAGTATGATATCATCATAAGCATCTTCATTTTTGAAAATAACAGGACTTAAAGAATAAGCATTTTGACACTATCAATAGACTCACATATGTAAAAAAAAAAAAAAACCACAAACTCTCAGTGTTTTAGAATAAAAACAAATCTGTGTCCTTTCAACAAATACTTAGATAATCACCTTTCATCATTCCTATCAAGAATTCAAATTGAAAACAAAGGCATGCATGAAGGCATCAGGTTAATTATGTGATCTCTATTTACTTCAGTGTGACACTGAAGAAAACATTATATTCAAAAACAAATCATAAGAATCTAGAACTTCAAAATATGATGGTTCTAGAATAGAGCATCGAAATAGCTTGCTCATTTATTTATTTACTTTTTTTTTAATTCTCGAAATGGTATGGGCCTCATGCCAAAAAACCTAGAATGTGTTTTCTGGTTTTGGTGTTATTGTTAATGTTGTTTTTAGGCATCAACAGCAAAGGATAAGACTGTATTTCCATTGTTTTGGAACTATAAGAAGGAAATAAAGCTCCAGGGATCCCTGGGTGGCGCAGCGGTTTGGCGCCTGCCTTTGGCCCAGGGCGTGATCCTGGAGACCCGGGATCGAATCCCATGTCGGGCTCCCGGTGCATGGAGCCTGCTTCTCCCTCTGCCTGTGTCTCTGGCTCTCTCTCTCTTTCTCTCTGTATGACTATCATAAATAAATAAAAAAAAAATTAAAAAAAAAAAAAAAAGAAATAAAGCTCCAAATGAAACTACTACTGCAAACAAAAATTACAAAAAACCACAAGCATTCAATGTACAGTCATATACAATTAATACAGGTATTATTATACAAATGCACAATACATGTACTATTATAAAATTTCTTGAATTAAGAAAATTTGAAAATTTACCTCCAGAATCATTATTTAAATCAGTAAAAAAGAAGTTGTTATCCTGAAGAATCAACAGATGGCCATAAAATATTTTTTTTAATTTTTTTTTTATTTATGATAGTCATACAGAGAGAGAGAGAGAGGCAGAGACATAGGCAGAGGGAGAAGCAGGCTCCATGCACCGGGAGCCCGACGTGGGATTCGATCCTGGGTCTCCAGGATCGCGCCCTGGGCCAAAGGCAGGTGCCAAACCGCTGCACCACCCAGGGATCCCAAAATATTTAAAAGTAGTAAACAACCACCAGAAAACAGAAGCTTATGTTATGCTCATTTCATCCAATTACTTTCCTTCTCTTCAGAACCAGCTTTCTCCAATATCAACATTCAAAGCCTCCTTTTCCTTACCACTCAGTTTCATTATAAATGATCTACATTCCCTTTTCTCAATCCCTAGACCAAAAGTACCCTCTTGATAGCCACCGTAGGTGTGATATTCAGTTTTAAAACTTCTTCTCCTTAATATTTCGCTGTTTAATATTATTGAAGAACACCTTGAAATGTTCTTCACTTGTCTTCTAATATCATAACCCTTATAGACTACATCTGCACTCAACTGCCTCTCTTATTTATCCCCATCCTCCAACCTTCTATCTGTAGTTCTTTTTTTTTTTTTTTTACATTTCACTCCTTCAAGAATTTTGTCTGCTTCTAGAACTTCAAAAATAACCTCTATATGGAATATTCTTACCTCTGTATCATTAACCTCTATAAGGAATATTCTTACCTCTGTATCATTAGCCTAAATCAATCCTCAAATCCATTCTCCTGTTTCAAATGACCTTATGTCATTTCTACTTGAATGTTCCCTTTCTATCTCAAATAATCATTCCCCTAAGCTTAGTCCCTATGCTCTCCCTTCTCTCATCTCCTTCCCTCCATTAACCTTTACCTCTTTTTCTTCTTCTCCCTTCCTCCTCCCCACCTCACAAATGCACCCATGTACACATAAAGTTCTTTTATCCCCAATATTTCTTTTTATGATATACCTTGGACTCCTCCTTTAACTGCAGTGTCTGCTCAACTACTACTTTGCAATATTTTCCATTCTAATAAACAAAGCAAGCTCATTAGATATCACTTTTGGAACACTACCAAAGAGGTAAGGCTTACAGACAACTTAAGCTGTACCCATACATTCCACCCATTAGATCCTCCTACTTCATTCATTTATTAAGCAAACAGCAAATATTTATTGAATGCTATCATGTGACAGGCAATCTTCTAGGCTCTTACCATGTTCACATTAGTGGACAATGTAAACAAAAAAAAAAATCCCTGTCTTCACAGAATTTACATTCTTGAGGACAAACTATACATACACAACAAAAATAATAAGTAACTCATATAATATGTTAAAGTAGTAAATGCATGGGGGGAATAAAAGAGCAGTATAATGAGGGCCAAAAGTGGGAAACTGGTACTTGCAATTTTAAACAGAGTAGTAGAGAAGATTTCATGCAGAAGGTGATATGTGAGCAGACCCAAATAAGAGAGGGAGTCAGCCCTGTAGATACCAGGAGGTAAAGACTTCCAAACTAAAGGAATAGTGAATACTGCAAAAACCCTAAGACAGAAGTGTGCTTCACACATTTAAGTAACAGCAACAAGGCCAGTTTGGGTAAGACAAAGGAAACTAAAGAAATGATAGTAATAGTAAAGCCAAAGAAGTAAATGCAGTCAGATCATATAGGTCTTACAGGCCATTTAAAAAAAATGGTGGCTTTCAGTCTGGTGAGGTAGGAAAATAACAGAGCATTTTAAACAGAGAGGTAATGTGATCTGACTCATGTGTAATAGAACAACCCTGGCTACTGTGCTGAGAAGAAAGTGGAGGGCCAAGGTAGAAGCAGTTAAAATACTTTGCAATAATCTAGGCAAAAGCAGTAACTGTGTCCTGGACTTGGATGATTCTAGTGGAGGTGATAAGAAGGAATCAAAATCTGGACATATTTTGAAGGTAACAACAGGACTCTTCTGACACATATGTCAAATGTGAGAAGAATTGGCAAGGATGACTCTAATCTTTTGTTCTGAGTCAGGGAAAAAATGAAATTGTCCTTACCTAAGAGAGGGAGGATTATGGAAGAAACAATGTGTGGGTCAACGTGAGAGATCTAAAACATCAGAAGCCTGGTTTCAGAAAAAAAAAATAAATTTGAGATATAAATTAAGCATCTAAATGGAGATTTTAGATAGCCTGATGTAGCAGTCAAGAACCTAGGAAAGAGCTGAGGGAAGGACGGAAGGTAGATTTCAATTTAGAATTTAAGCCATTTAGATGGTATTTTAAAACTGCGAATCTGGAGGTAATGCTTAAGAGAATGTATGTATATAGACTTGGGAAGAGAGCCAAGGTGTGAGGCCTGGGATACCAATATTAAGAAGTCAATTGGATAAAGGAGAAGCAGGAAGTCAAACTGAGAAGTAGCAATTAGGAATTCAGAGGCAAGCCAGGAGACAATGCAGTCTTAGATGCTGAGTGAAGAAAATATAACAAGGAAGGAGTGATCTCAACTCATTGAATGATGTTGATGGGCCAAACAGGATAAAGATGTGAAATTAACTATTAGTTTATGATGTGAAGGTCAGTAGAGATTTGACAGGTATAGTTTATAGTGGTGAGCTAAAGCCTGACTGTAGACAGCTGAACTAGAAAAGAATTAAAGACAGATCTCATTCACAAAATCTTGAGTTTTGCTTAAAAAAGAGAAGAAACAAAACAGTGTCTGGTGGAGGAAGTGAGAGTCAAGAAAAAAAAATTAATGGAAGAATAACCACATATCTGTATGCCCTTAAAATATTCCATTAATACTAGAAAAGTTCCAAAATAGTAGCAAATATAAGAATAATCTGGAAATGTTGAGAAAATTATCTAGATAAGATCTAGATTATATGACACAGGTGAGTAAATATAGCAGTGGAATTTATAGAAGTTTTTTATGACTTATTTTAATTTCATAGTGAAGTGGAAGGTAATAGTCAGCTAAGAGTCAAAATAAGAAGTACAGTTAAGGAAAGAACAAAATGTGTACAGAGTTATCATAAGACAAGGAAAGTAAATATATAAAGGAAATATGGAATGATTCTAAGGCAGCATCAGGGGTACATATGAGATTTATGGTCATAAATGTTAGGTGAGACAAGTCATTCTGATTGGGTATATTTACAGTGGCATTGCCACAATAACACTAGTAAATAAGGGGAAAAAAAGGCAGAGGAGCTAAGGTTGTGTGTGAGGAAGTGATTTTAATATTTGACCATGAAACTTAAACTTAGTAAGATCAAAGGAATGATGGACCCTGGAAAGTTGTTTAGGTCAATTGATTAAAGATCCCCAATGTATTGAAGGATTACTGGGTTCAGGGCAGTGGGTGCAAACTGATAAATACTAACATATATCTGACAGAAAAAGGAAATGCAAGAAGTTTATATGATAAAATACAAAGTGATTAAAAGATTGCTTCTGGACAAAGGAAGCTCTATGAGGCACTGACATGAAAGTATGGATGTTGCTCCGTATAAGCCACATGGTTGCTAGTGAGATGCATCTCTGCATCTACTACTGCAATGCAATCTGCTACATTTATAACAACAACAACAACAAAAATGTGAGGAATCCTCAACATCTTTCAGCTTTAAATACTGGCATATTTCATTGAAGAGAATTCAGGCAAACCAAAGAAAACAGATGTAAAATTAAAAAAGCCAGAGGTTAAGTTAGGGCCCATAAAGGCCAAAAAAACTGCAGAAAAAAGTTAAAAGTGATAACTACAAATTCAATGCCTAAATCCCACCCAAATAATCCTTGAGGCTAAGTAATGGGTAGCTTCTTTGTCCAGAGAGCCAGAGACCAGCCCTAGCTGAGAGAGCCTAGCAGACAGCAGAGGTAAAGTGGAGAGTTATACAAAGAAAGAAAAGAGCCACATATGAGATGTTACAATAATGGCTAGACTTCAACTTTGGATCAAGACCTAGAAATTTGCAAGGGACCATCACTTTGCTATCAACCCAACAACCAAAATATGCCCAATAAGCTATGAAATCATGTTTCAAGCCATTAGAAAGTAGAGGGCAGAAAGAAATCTAAATCAATTAAAGTCTACAAAGTAACAAGATTTTCACAGGAGAGATGGGACCCAGGACTGCTTGTCTCCCTAAGAGAAAGCGAGAGGTGAGAGAGTCAGCCATACTTGGCTGGATCGACAGCTTAGAATTCCAAAGAGCCCAACTACAACTGTGAGTCTGCACCCAACCTGATTCTATCCTCAAACACCTGGAACCAGTGGTGGATGACATAATATTGAAATTGTAATAAAGTCCACATTCAGATCAACTTCAAATCAGTTTCAGGCTGTTCTTCCCCAACTAATTTTCCTCCAACACACGCATTCTCTCTCTCTCTCTCTCTACCTGAGAAAACCAGCAGTGCTGTTTTCTCTAAAGGTAAATATTTTTCACTGTATTTCCAGACCTATATGCAAAATGTCTAGCACACAACAAAAATATTTTCAGACACATGAAGAAAATGTGGCCCATTGATTGTTTAGAGAGAAAACCATCAATAGGGGGGTGATGCAGACATGGTCCAGACACTGGAATTATCAAAAAAGGATTTGAAAATACCTAAGACAAAATTACTAAAAGATCTAGTGAAGTGGAGGCTGACAACATGTATGACTAGATGGAGGAAACTTGCACAGAGAGATAGCATCTGCAAAAAAGTAGCCAAATAGGAATGCTAGAAATGAAAATTATGATAATAAAAGTGAAGAATTTTCTACATAGGCTTAACAGCAATCTAGATAAAAAATAAAAATGATCAGTGCATTTCAAGACAGGGCAACAGATGTATGCAAAGAGAAACACCAAGACTAAAGAGTAGGGAAAACAAAAACAAATAAACAAACAAAAATGCTCTGGATCTGTGGAATGATATCCAGTGCTCTGAAATAAATGTATTTGAAGTCCAAGAGGAAAAGGAGAAAGAAGATGCAAAAAAGGAAAGAAAAGTTTAAGAGGTAATTATCAAGAACTTTCAAAAGTAATGAAAATATTATTTTACACATCCAGGAATCTGATCAAACCTCATCCGGGGTAAATGTAATAAAAACTACATATAAGCACAACTTAGTCAAAGTGTTAATATCAAAGAGAAAATCTTAAGAGCAGCAAGAGAAAAACAACATACCACATACAAGGAAACATTGAGAGGAATCATGGCTGATTTCTCACCAGAAAAAAAATGAAGCCTAAAAGGCAGTAAGTCAAAATTCTTTAAAGTGTTGAAGAAAATAAGAATTCTACATCTAGTGAAAATATCCTTCAAAACAGAGATAAATTAAAGACATTTTCACAAAAGTTGAGTTTATTTCCCTCCAACTAAATTATGAACAATGGAAAAGGAAGCTCTTCAGGGTGAGGAAAAATAACAGCAGGTAGAACACAGGGTTTGCAGGAAACAAAGAAGCATATCAGAGAGGGCTAATCTTTAAAGAGAAAAAGATATTATTTCATGGGGTTTACCTACACAAAATATGGCACTTTCAAACATCTAGCACATCATTACTCTAAATTTAACATTTTATCCCTCCTCACCCCAGGAAAATTTTGACTCTGAGCCCAAAAATTAAATCTTGTTAATGACATCATTTAAAAATACTGAAGTTTCACAAAATCAGTAAACTTGATGCCTGAATTAACAATATTATCTTTAATATTTATGACAGTAACATTTTATACAGTACCTAACATGAACCAAGTAAATAGTATTTGTAAGTTTTACAAGTACCTTGAAAACTATGTACACACACGACAAATTAGAAAAATTAGGAAGACAAATCAGGAAATTGGATTGGGAATTAAAATTCTTTGCCAAAGTCACTTGGCTTTTAAGAAGCAGAGCTGGGATTCAGACCCAAATTTGATTCTAAATCTCATGCTTCTTAGGCACTAATTATTACAGCAATAATAATTTGTATGTAAAATAACTAAATGTCTGGATGTCTGGTGTAGATTTCTGGTTTGTTGACCCATTTTCAATTTAGAGTGTATTATATCGCACACTCTTGCTTTTTCGTGTAATTACACATCATGACTCTATTGTCATGTCTCTACAAATAGACATATTTCCTTTCTCTTAGTTGTGCATACTTTCCCATTGTAGGTATAACCTGAAATTTGTTTAATCCACTCCCTTTTGAAATTTTTAATTCATTCCAGTTATTTGCTACTTGAATTCTGCAGTGAGCACTTCTGAGTACATATTTAGGGCCTTCACTACTTATATTCTTGAGATATATCCTGGAAGTACAATTCTTGGATGAAATAGTGTTCACATTTCTACTTTTCATAGTTTGCCAGATTATCCTAAACTCTTTCCACACTAATTTCACTTTTTTATTCCTTGCCAAACTAAATACAAAATAATAGGCATTGTTTGATTTTTAAATTCCATTTATTAGGCAGTTGTTTTCAGTATTTTCCTTTTGTGATTCTGGCCATGGCATCATGCAAATAAAACTCTTCAGTATGCCAGGATTGTAGAAACATTTGCCGTCATTTTCCTCTACTACTTCATGATTATATACTTTACTCTTAAATTTTAATTCATGGCAGTATTTATTTAATATGTTTGTAAGGCATATACTGAACTTATCATTTAATTTTTGTAACATTGTTAGCCAACTGTCCTGATTTATTGTTAGATATCTTCTCTAGGACAATCTGAAATACTGCCTAATCTTTAATCAAACTCCTCTTTACCTATATGTACCTTGTTTCTATACTACCTTTCCATTCCATTAGCCTGTCTTAATCAATGTCTATACTTTTCTATTTTTTTTAATCTAACTCCAAAAAAAAAAAAATTCTCCCAGAAAAACTTTATCATAATCTCAACTATAAGGAAAATGTTCGATGTTTCAATATTTTCCTCTCCTATCCTCTACACTTAGCTGAGATTACACATGTTTACCTATGGGATGCCAGCAGAAGTTAAAAGTAGCATTCAACTAAAGAATAAAAATCAAGCAGGTTACTTAAAACACAATACACAGTAGAAAACATGGAAGGAAAGGAAGTTGGAGTTAGCTTTATTTTTTTTCATCTATAAATTAGATTTTATTTTATTATTATTTTTTGTATATATATTTTTATTGGAGTTCGAGTTGCCAACATACAGTATCACACCCAATGCTCATCCCATCAAGTGCCCCCCTCAGTGCCAGTCACCAGTCACCCCATCCCCCCATCCACCTCTCCTTGAACCCTCTTGCACTGTTGGTGGGAATGTGATCTGGTACAGCCACTCTGGAAAACTGTATAGAGGTTCCTCAAAGAGTTAAATATAGAGCTATCCTATGACCCAGCAATTGCACTGCTGGGGATTTACCCCAAAGATGCAGATGCAGTGAAAAGCCGAGACACCTGCACCTCAATGTTTATAGCAGCCATGTCAACAATAGCCAAGCTGTGGAAGGAGCCTCGGTGTCTATCGAAAGATGAATGGATAAAGAAGATGTGGTCTATACATACAATAGAGTTCGCTTTAGATGATTATTCTTTTCTTCCCTGTGTATTCACTTTCACAGATAAACAACAAATCTTTATTGATTCTTTAATATCCAATTACTTTCCTAAGAAAGTGCTTCATACTTTTAAATACATAATATAGGGAAATTAGAACTCTGTTGATAAATGAGTTCAGAAGTCGCCCTGAAAAGGTTTGATTCACACAATTTTATATTTTTAAAGCCAAAATTTGGGGGTCTGTTATAGTTTATAACCACAGTGAAATTAGAGACTTATAATTACATGCCTACTGCCATAACTCATCTAAATGTTATGCCCAACTGGAGGCATTTAAATAAACCCACTCTGGAAGAAAGTACTCGAAGAAGGAACTGACTGACACATATTGGTTGATAGAGATGGTCTAAGGTGTTTATATCTGTATATTAAAAAATCAGCCAGACCAAATCAGATTATCTCATTAGCATACCTATGTTATATTTATACATATTTCATTAATATGTATACAGAGGTCAGTGAAAAGCTTCCATGTGGTCATTGATTAATTTCCTAGAGGAGGCAAAGATAAGTCCTGCAGCAATAGAAAGTGTCATTGACAGCATATTTTTTTGCATATTTCTTTTATTGGAGTTCGACTTGCCAAAATATAGTATAACACCCAGTGCTCATCCTGTCAGGCAGCATATTTTTCTAGGAAGTTATGGTAGTTAGAGATGAGACACTACCTCCCCCCCGCACACACACACACACATACACAAAATACAGCTCTGTAGCAAGCCAACCCTCATTTGAAAAGTTGTTGCTTCCTGGGTACAGAAACAGGGAAACAACTTAAACCCAACCAGAGAAAGAGAGGAAAGACATCTTGATCTCCTATAGGCCTTCATTTGATATGCTTGGGTTTGAGGCAGTGTCTGTTCCAAAGCAGAGACAGCCGGCCGGGCACTGCATGAGAGCACCCTTAATTCAGCTCACAGTAATCTCCTGCACAATTACCTCTCCTGAATGAAACCATCTTGGATATGGACAAAAGTATGGAGGACAGTGACTTAATTTTTTGATTAAAAAAAAGGAGCAAGCGAGAGAAAGAAAATGATTTATAATAAGTCCATGGGAACATTCTGTACCTATCTCTTTTCTGATTAGAGAGGTGGCATGGAGCCTGGCTCATTAGGCAGAAGTAATGAGCCAGTCTATATGCCATCTCTAATTAGAGAAAAGATACAGTAGGTACAACTGTACCTATAAATTGATAGAATAAAGACAAAAAATTATTTTAAAATACCCTTTCTCTTGTAGCACTCTGATGCCCAAATCTTAAGGGGAAAAGTGTAATAAAAACTAATAACAAATAAAATAACATTTGAAATAAACCCTTTTCCAGTGATACATTTTCTAAACAGAAGTTAAACTATTTTTACATAGTTTAAAAACAAATAATCATACTCAGGCCACACAGTCCTTTTGAAGCATTCATTCAACATTTAGTGTACTGAAGAAGAATAAAAGCAAGTCATTTAAACCCCACAGTGCATAGCGGACTAATTTATAGCACTATCGAATACTTTGAGCAACATTTGGTGCAATAAAACACTTTTAGAAGTACTAATGGGGATTAAATATTGAAATAAGGCTCACAAGATTTAATGTTTTATTAAGAAATCCTGCATACAGAATGCTTTATAAAATTCTCCAATACACTAATTACTCAAACCCAGTTTCTAAATATATAGTTACCTTCAATTACTTCTTCACGTGAGTGTAGTTTGATCGAGAAGCATATACAAATTAGTGTTATGTCTAGACATTTTGTCTTCTGATCTCTCAACAATTCTACAGAAAGATATTGTTACCTCAACTTATAAGAAAATAGATCTTAAAAGAGGTTAATAATAGTTGCCACTCACCGAACATTTACTATATGACAAGCAACATATTACACCCACATATGATCTCATATAATTCTTATTATATTCTTATGAATTATTTATTAAAACATCATTTCATAGATTTGAAGCTTGAGATTTACAAAGGATACATATATCGTCATTAAAGGCACACAACTGGATTAGATTCAAATCTAAGTTTTCTGACACCAGAGCTAGGAAATTTAACCACAGAATTTTAGAATATATTCTGAATATCAAAAAATACACATCTTTTTTTCTATAAACTAGATCATGTCTAGATAGCTCAAGCCATAGGGGAACAGAAATTGAAATTTTATGTTACCTCAAAATTAATAGCACCTATAAAAGCTACATGACAACTCCAAAGCCATGACCATTTATGCATTCATTGAAAGTATTTGAAAAAATAGAATGTTTACTGTATACAACTGACAGGATTGTGTAACTATTAGAATTAAAATTTAGCAAACTCACTGACCTTAATTAAGATCAATATAAAAATTGATGGTATTTCTGTATAACAGAAACAAAAATAAAAACGAAGTTCCAAAACAAGGCTAAGTATAATCACTCAAAAAAAGAACCAACAAACACATAGAACTAAGTCTTAAAAATGAGTGTGACTTCTGGACAGAAAATTAACAACATTACTGGGAGAAGTTAAGAGATACATTATATTCATGAATTGGAAGATCTGATATCACACCCATTGCTCATTTTCCCAAAATTGAGTTAATGACTTAAATCCCAGCAAAACTTTTGTGAAAATTGTAAAACTGCTTCTAAAATTCATATAAGAGCCAAGACAATAATGAAAGGAAAAAAGTTGGAAAATTAAATACTTCCAGATTTTAATATTTTTACAAAATTTAATATTTTACAAAATTACAATTATGAAAACTCAATATTTTGACTCAAGTATTAGCAAACAAATCATTGGAACAAAACAGAGAGGTCAGTAACAGACCCATCTTCATATATACAGGTTTATGATTTGTGACAGTTACCACTCATACAGGGTAGTGAAGAAATTATCTGTTTAATGAAAATTGTTCTATGTCAATTCAATATTCAGGTGAGAAATAAAAAATAAATCTTGACCCTTAAACCTCATAACACACCCAAAAATAAATTCAGATAAAAAACAGACCTAACTTTAGAGGTAAAATAATAACATTTCTAAATAAAATATAGAAAGAATAACTCCATGATATCAGGGTTTGAAAAGACTTGCTTAACAGGATGTGAAAAGTACTAAGTATAAAAAAAATTAGCAAATTGGACTTCAGTGAAATTAAGAACTTCTGTTGATCAAAGGTCCCATTGCATTTCGAACAACCACAATGTGCCAGATTCTGGAAAAATGCTAATACCTTTCATACATAGCCTTGTTTGATCCTTACAATGAAACTGTAATGTCATCATCATCATTTTAAATTTGGAGTAACTAAAAGAATACAAGAACACTAATTCAAAAGGAAACATGCACCCCTATGTTTAAGCAGCATTATTTACAATAGCCAATATATGAAAGCAACACAAGTGTCCATTGATCAATGAATGGATAAAGAAGATGTGATATATATAATATATATATATATGTATATATTATATATATATATATTAGGGTGGGAATTCTATATATATATATAGAGAGAGATGATAGATGTGAGATTATACATACATACATACATATACAACATACATATACACAAAATAGAAGACTTTTTAGCCATAAAAAAGAATGAAATCTTGCTATTTGCAATGATGTGGATGGAGCTATAGAATGCCATGCTAAGCAAAATGTATCAACCAGAAAAAGAAAAAATACCCTATTATTTCATTCATGTGGAATTTAAGAAACAAAACAAATAAGCAAAGGTAAGAAAAAAATAAGAGAGGAAGAGACAAATTAAGTAAACTCTTAATTATAGAGAACAAACTGATAGTTACCAGAGGGGAGGGCGTGGGGGGATGAGTTAAGTAGGTGATATGGATTAAGGAGTTAAGGAGCGTACTTATGATGAGCACCCAGTGATGTATGAAAGTGTTGAAGCACTGTATTGTATACCTGAAATTAATATGACGCTTTACGTTAACTAACTAGAATTAAACTAAAAACTTAAAAAATACATAAATTAAATAAATTTGAGGTTACTATATTTTAGAGTCATTGAAAAGTTGTTCCAAGTCCCATGGCTAGTGAGTGGAGATATGGGACTTGAATTCAAGCAGACCAAAGTGTGAGGTCTTAAGGAACTTTACAGACAATTGATCAAATGCATATGTAGGTACGCATATGTGTGTATATACTAGACAGAGATATAGAAACAGAAGTATATAATATTGACATATATAGTGATTTCTAGCAAATAACTGCTAATAATATTGGAATATTAGGAATAATCTAAATGCTCATCAATAGGAACTTGTTTTAAAGTTCTTGTTACAGCTACCCAATTGTGCACAATGCAGCCATTTTAAATGAGAAGGCATATTAACATGGAATGTTGTCCATAACATTTGGAGGGGAAGTATTTATTTTTAGAGGGCTCAGAGAAAGCATATGTATTATAATTTCATTTTTGGAAAATTATATTTATAACCACATCTCCAGTGATATGTAACAAAATACTGGAAGGGTATAAAAAAGTTAACTGTATCTATGAAGGTAGAAAAATGTAAAATATTTCCTATTTCATAGAGTTCTGTATTGTGTCTAATAGTTCCGTTTTTAAAGTGTAGGCAGTTTACAGATAATTGTGTTAATTATTTCGAGATAATTCTAAATTCAATTTCTGTTTTTATTCAGGATGTGGTGTATAATATCTTTGAAACCTATATGACCTGATTTCAGCGTGGGAAGATATGAACACCATAAATCCAGGTTATTATTGTTGAATATTATTTTTCAGTCCCTAATATTTTAAATTCTACTTTAAAAATCCAAACAAAAATATTGAGAAAATATAGTTTATGATATTGTTCTTATTTTGAAAATCTATCTTAATAGGTTACAGTTTAATTTTAAAGGATCCCTACTATAGCAGTTTGAATAGTGACCTCCAAAATGTATGTCCACTGGTACCTGGGACTGTGATCTTATTTGGAAATAGGGTCTTTGCATATGTAATGAAGGATCTGGAAGGAAAGCATATAGGATCCAGGTGTGCTTTATAGCTAACCACAGGGCTTCTCAAAAGAGAAGAGAAGGGAAGGGGACACAGAAGAGAAGGTCATGTGAACATGGAGGCGAAGATTGGGTCTGTGCTGCTACAAGCCACGGGACACTACGGATAGCCAGAAACCACCAGAAAAAGAGGCATACAACTGATTAGAACCTCCAGAAAAAAAATCAACATTGCCAATCCTTGATTTAAGATTTGTAGGCTCCAGAACTGTGGTAAGAGGATAAATTTCTACTTTATTAAGCTTCTACCCAGTTGCTGCTAATTTGTGGCAACAGTCCTAGAAAACAAATAAACCTAGATATTTTAATATATTATTTTTGACACTTTCTTTAGCAATAATGAAATTGGATAAAATAAAACATTCTCTGAAGCCAGAACCTTACCATTTAAACTCTGTCCTATTTGTGTAGTACCAGAGGCAAAATCTATTATTGAACCACTTAGAGTTCTTGCATCAAATGCTGTATTATCTTCCTCCAAACCATTGATGAAGAAACTGATTTTTGTCTGATGCACCTGCAAGAAATTATCACCATTATTATTTTAATTGCGTGAACTTGTATTTTATAATAACTACATTTCAGCAGTCTCTTTCAAGTGAACTCCCTGCTTCACTACTTTCTTCAGTTGGAAAGACTGAAAACAACTTATCTTCATGGTTCAATGATATATCTGTGTGTTTACACACCTAGATATAAACCTACATTTTATAGTTTTGTGCTGTGATATTATCTACCAGGGTATTCACAGGTTTACATAATTATTTGTCCCTTATATTTAAGCAGCTCTGACTGCCATGCCTTCATAACATTTTTGAGAATATTCTGTTCCTTTAGACACTGATTTAATTTGTTATAACCATATTTGGAAATAAACAGAAATGAATACAGAAGGTAGAAATATTCAAAACTCAATATACCATAAATGTATAACACATGGATACAATTCAATTTAAGTTACTAATACAAAATACTTCTTGTAAATATTTCCTTTATTAGTGTTGGTACCATAGTTGGTGATTTTCATCTGTACTTCTCCAATATGGAATATAAAAATCTGACAATAATATTCTAGGCTAATTAATTAAACAACTTAACAACACTCTACATCAGGGATCAACAAACTTTTTCTGTAAACAGGCAGAAAATAAGTATTGTTTATCTGCAAGCCAAGTGATTTGATTTTGTGGTACAAATGGTCCAGGTCACAACTGTTCAACTCTCTTATTAACAGGAAAGCAGCCTAAGACAAGACATACATGAACAAGCAAGGATGCGTTCCAGTGAAATTTTATTAAAACATTTGACCAACCAGATCTGTTCCATGAGTTGTGGCTAGATGACCCCTCAATTATACTATAATTGTGGAATTATGAAGTTATGAAGTTTTGTGTGCAGTGATACCTGAATAGCCAATTCAAACTCTTATGCAGACTACTTCGTGAATGGTATCTGTACAAACTCTTCAATGATTGCATATGTTTCTGAATAAACTGATCAGCTGTTGGACATCAACTTTACTCTCTACAGTCCTGTTCAAGTGCTTTTAACTTGAATGTAAAAGGAATTATTGGGCAGCCTGGGTGGCCCAGTGGTTTAGCGCCACCTTCGGCCCAGGGTGGGATCCTGGAGACCGGAGATCAAGTGCCATGTTGGGCTCTCTGCATGGATCCTGCTTCTCCTTCTTCCTGTGCCTCGGCCCCCCTCTCTCTCTCTCTCTCATGAATAAATAAAATCTTAAAAAAAAAAAAAGGACTCTTTGGTGCTCTAGCAAAGGGGCTGAAAAGGCAAACAAAAAATGAGGTGGGACTGGGAATAGGGAAAAGAGAGAAAGAATGTGTGGCAGTCGAGAGGCTAGATGCTAACATTTTAATTAAAAATAAATCATGGTATTCAAAATGCTATTCTATTAAAACTTCCTCACAATAATTGATGAAATAAATCATTCTCCAACATCTTTAGATCATTATGTGAGTGAGTGAGTGTCTCAAGAACACGGTTCAATAGCCCTCTCTCTCCAAAAAAACAAACAAACAAACAAACCAATCAACCGGTCTTGGGAGTTAACAACATAATTACTTGGTAATATTAATTCTTCCAAAAGTTACTCAATATTGCTTTTCTCCATACCATCCGATCTGCTTTTTTATTAAAACCACATACTTCTTTAAATCTACTGACCCCGTGTTATATTTGACTTAATTATAAAACAAAGCCTTGACATAAAGACCTAAGATCACACAGCAACTCCTTGTGAGCCTGCACATATACCTCTTGGCCGGGTAGTAGGGCTGCATTTTTTTTTTTTTTTGCATCCCATTTTTTACAGCCTGTTACTGTCATTTGCTGTTTGACTGTTATCATTATAAAAGATACAGGCTTTTCTACTTTGTTATTTGTAGCATTATCTCATGTTTTACAACATCTTTGTGCAACATGCAGGCACATGAAATATAACTAGTGAAAAGTTCTCGATGGTATTAATGCATAAAAAAGAATGTGGTTCCATCTCTACTGTCTTTACCCAGCCAAAAGCTGATGAACAGCCAATTTTCCTTTATCACATTAGCACAGCCATGAGGGAAACACATTTGTTCTAGTCAGCTACACTAAAGATACTATTACCAATCTAACATATACATGTTTTATATCAGCAGTATTCTCAGAGCATGAGAGAGCCAACAATATATTAACACTAGCATGACAGTTTATTTAAGAAAAGAAAATTGTCTCTGTAGAGGGACAGAAGTTAGAAATGTATGGCTAAAGCTCAGTGTCACTGGTCTAATAAAGGTAATAATTCTTAGGCTTTCTTTATAGCAGGTAACACTCCTGTGACAGATCCGTCATATCATTCAAATAAAAATGTTGTCTTTTACAAGTTTAAGTGCACCTTTATTTTGAGTCAGATAGAAAGCATGTTTTTGATTTTCTATATTCACTGTATTATATCTGTAGTCAAGAGTTCAGGACCTTCTTTTTTCTTCTTTTTTTTTTTCCTTTCTTTTTTTTTCTTTTTTTATCAACTCATCACATATTTGCTTAGTAGAAGGATTCAGTGTCACTCGCAGTGAAGTCCAGAAGGATGTTTTCACTTTGTTGGTACTTACGAAATGATTAATGATGATCTCGAGCTACTCTCTTCTGTGGTCCCCTCCCCTATCAACCACCTTTCTATAAATGAGATTAAATCTTCTTTGGTGTTCTGCACCATGTTTTATATTCCAAGATTCTCTTAACTATTTTGCAATTCTGGTCGAGGGCCCCATCACACTGGAACCTTCGTGAAGACGAAGGTAGCTCTTTGCAATAGCTCATTCTGATGAGCCCCTTGCCAGTTATCTAGAGGAATAGGAATGCACGTGGTGGAATTTCTGATTTGTGAAAAGAAAGCCTTTGGCTCAAGTAAACTTCCCACCTATCTCATTTTCCACCCCTTGAGGATTAGAGGAGTTTGTATATGTTTATTGGTGTGGCTTAAAGGAACAGGTTGGCAAAACCAGTGGCAGCTGTAGAGAAGCATTAAATCCCCTCCTACCGAGGCTCAAAAACTACATTTGAAAGAAGATATAGGGGAGCAGGTCATACTTGACCTTCCATTCTTTAGGGGTTTTATATTTCACTTTGAAGATTTTTTTTTTTTTTTGGTCAAAATTGTGTCCCTGTGGTAGTCTGTACTCATTCCTTTGAGCACAAGACTGTATTAGTTGTTTTTTGATGTCGTTGTTGTTTTTTAAGTAGCATTCCTGACCATTTTCATTCCTGACTAGATGGGGCTATAATTCAATATTCCAGAAAGTCACACAATAGCTGAGAAGCTACTGAGAAAAAAAATACACTCAGGACCACCTAAACTAGAGTATCATCACTGTCAATCAGCTGTTCCACTGAAATGCCAAATCTTTATTGCTTTTCTGCTCCTGCTGAGGACCAACCGCCAAAAGAAAGTTCTGACTCGTGCTAGGAAATACGCAGGATACCTGTGCTAATTTCCTCACCAGAGAAATCATTTTCTTGTCGCCTATATTCTTCTAATTTCAATTTAATTCAATAAAGCATGAGCCCAGTACTCACACTGCCCCTATAAATTATACCCCCAAAATAAGGTCATAATCCTTTCCCCCATGGAGCTTGTATGTATGAATGATTTTAATATAGTGGATAGTGTTTGCATCACTATAAATGATGATGGTTATTTTGATTTAAGTATGGATTCAGCACCACTAATAAAGTATTGTTTTTTTTTTCCAAAGAGTCACTTTGAGAAGTTATGCCTTAATCCACTCATACGTGGTATATCATATAATTTTGGACCTTTCCTGTGGGACTTGTCTTTTCAGAACCAACTTACAAGCCCCCCCCCACCAGAAACACCAGTTTCATTAATTTAGTGGGTCTCATTTTAAAGCAAAACTATCTTAAGAAGTGTGAAAAATACCTTTTTAATAGATTTAATATAAAGTGATTTGGCAACGTATCTTGAGTTCAAATTCACCCTCCAAAAAAATGATGGTGGATAATACACATATAAAGATCATCATGCTGAATACAAAGAAATTCAAACAAAAAAGAAAACTGTGATATGTATCTGAAAGAAAACTTTGTGGAAGAAACATGCGTTGGACTTTCTAAAACAGAATTGCCCTGAAATAGAATTTCTATTTCTAGGTTAAAGAAAGCTTTGCAAAAAGGATTCTACTATTCCATCTATGAGGGTTTTTTTAAGCATAAGGAAGGCAATTTATTCTGAAAACAACATAAGATTATTTTAAAATATCATATGTATGTTTTATTCCCTTACCTGAGCACATGGAATGTCCCTCTTACTGCTTACTATTCAAAATCAAAGGTCCTCCGAAGTTTTTTTCCTCACTCATCTCACCTAATGTGATCTCAAACTAATCATCAAGGGCCAGCTTCATCTACTGGAGAAGGATCCTCACCGTCTGGGGATCACACAATGCTTAATTCTATTTCCATGTTTTGTCCAAGTTAATTCTATGGGAATAACCTTGCTACTGTCTTTCGCTTACTTAAAATTTTATTATTTTTCAAAACTTAAATATTTATTATTTGCAAAACATTTCTCAAATCTTGTTATCTTTCAATAATCCTTTCCAACTATTTCAGCATTATAAAAATGTTCACATTTATAGAAAAATCAGCAAGTTGTGCATTGAAATTTTTATGGCATTTCCTTTTTTTTTTTTTTTTTTTATCCTTAGGACAACCCAGGGAAGGTTTGTAATTGTATCTCTATTTTAAAGACAACAAAACTGAATCACAGACAATTGAAAACAGGAAGGTTACCTTATCCAAGGTCACGTAGAGAGGTTGGCTGGTTCCAGAGGCTGTGCTAACTGATTTTTATTAGTCAGTTATACCCAGTTAGCATTTCAAAGAACAGCCATCTCATGTGTCAGAGCCATCCGTGAGTCTATCTTGCTGCTAGAACTCCACACGGTGATGATTCTGGCTTCATGGCAAACACTTCCCACAAGAAGGGTAACAATCCCAATGAACTACACTTGTCATATTCCTGACACTGCGCCAAATGCTCCACTTACATTACCTCGTGGAGCTCTTGGGTTGCCCTTCTGCAGTGCTACTACCCCCCAAATGAGGACACTGAGGTTTTAGTGCTCCAGTGTCCCACTTTTGCAGACTTGGGGAACCTTTCATCTTTGAACAGCTTTTACTATTATCAATGATTAAGCTGAAAAATATCTGCTTATAACTTCAATGCGTGGGTCCCAGCTCTCACTATTCAAACAACACCACCATATCCGATCCCTTTTCCACGTGAGAGCTCACAGATGTAAAGAAAGACGTTCCTTTCCGTTAAGTGTTCCTCAGGATAAATGTGCTTCGTTTCTCTGGTGTTCTAAATATGACATGGGTTTGGGTCCCTCTCTGCTTAAAATGTGGCTCCGGAAATACTACAACCTCTACATGTGATTTGACTTGCCAAACTAAAACAGGATTATCACCTTACTATAATCCAAAATTGCACGCTAGATTTTTGGCAATGACATCACGCAGCTAAAACTGATACATTAAGTTGAGCTGACTACTCACTAAAATACTAAGTCTTTTCTTTCTTACATCACTGCTTAAACCACATCCAGCCCATCTTGCATTTATGCAGTTAGTTTCAGGGACCCAAGGATGGAAATTTATATTTATCCATGTTACATTTCATCTTGTTAGATTCAGCCCATTGCTCCAGGCTGTCAAAATCTTTTTGGACGCTATGTCTGTCATCAGTGTATTTACCATCCTCCAAGATTTGTGTCATTTGCAAATTTGATGAGCGTGCCCTAAGTGCTGGGCAGAAGCTCAATAAATACTAATTGATTGATTGACTAATTGATACTCCAAAAATAAAACCACCAACACAGTCTACACTGTTACAATTCTAAGCAATAAAGGCACCATTTTCTAACAGATAAATGTGTCATACAAGGACTCATCACCTTTGCAAAGTGACCTTGTTTACTAAAATGAATTTTTATATAATTATCAACACTCCCGTCTATTCAATATTCCTTATTGAGCCACATTTATACAAACAATATGAATGCAAGAGTTGAGGCAGTTATTCAGAGAAGGTTGATTTGGCAGAAATTAATCACTTGGGTTGCCCTCAAATATCTGGAATGTTCATGTGTTCCCACAACTAGCTTGATTTACCAAATAGCTGCTTATATTTTCATTCTCTTTGACCATATGAAAGGTTCTATAGGGAAATGATTCATATATAGATAAGTTCCTCAAAGATTTTTCTTGATTATTTTTTTCTACTTTTTATTTTCTATGAGCTCATATATTTTATTTCAACGCTTACTCCTCTCCTCTCCTCCCGTCCCATGCCTGTGCTCTACACACATATACTTTGGGTTTCTCTCCTGAGTAACTCAGACAAGCCAGACTCTTGAAGTTGTCTATGCTTCAACATATTACATTTACACTCTAGATAGGATGCTTTGGATTTGCTAGTCTCCCCTTCATATCTTCTAAAGTCCTCTGTATACTACAACCTCATACAAACATACCCCCAACTGAATCCATCTGTTAAAAATTTAACATAGGAGCATAAGTGGTTTTCTTCATCCTATCTTGACAGGATTTGAAACTCTCATGGCCACTTCCTCCCAAACTATTAAATTACTCTCTTTCTCTCTTAAAAACAACAAAAACAAACAAACAAACAAAATCAAAAACAAAAAACCCTATTAGCTTACACAGATATGTGATGGAAAATCTGCCAGTGGTCCAATTTACTGTTGATTTCCTAGAGCATGGGGATATAGCTAGCCCATTTTCTGTAGATACTGCCTAGGAACATTTCACGTACAATTCCACATTTAAGAATGCTTTCAGTGCACAGATGATCACACTATTCTACACTCTTAATTATCTTACTATCTCATCGGTTCCCTTTTCTGTTTTATCTATACAAAACTGATGACTTCCAAAAAGTAACTAGAATTAGCTCTAAAACATCCTAGTAACCAACCTTTCAGTATTTTATACCCTGAAATCTAGAAGTTATTTGTTATAACTAAAATTTCCTCTCCTGGGGCAGCCTGGGTGGCTCAGCGGTTTAGCGCTGCCTTCAGCCCAGGGCGTGATCCTGGAGACCCGGGATCGAGTCCCACGTCGGGCTCCCTGCATGGAGCCTGCTTCTCCCTCTGCCTGTGTCTCTGCCTCTCTCTCTCTCTCCTCTCTGTGTATTTAAATAAATAATAAAAAATCTTTAAAAAAATAAAATTAAATTTCCTCTCCTTAGAAGTAAGTCAACTTATTTTTTCTTGCATATTTAGGAAGGAAACCAATCATGACATCTTTCATTGAAAACCAGAGCTTTAAAAAAAAAAAAATAGCTTTTTTGAGACTGGTTCTGTTATTTGAATATTTAACAAGTACATTATGATAGGCTAAGTGTTATGTTACATATAATGGATATAGAAACCAGGTCTTTTCTACAAGGAGTTTACAATCTGTAATAGAAATGGGCCTATAAGAATACTTCCAACGCAAGGTGACAAATGCAATAAAATAAATATGAATAAAATGCTTAGGGACAAAGAAGAGAAACAGAAATAATCTTAGAATTCTACTTCTCAAATAATAGTTTCCCCTGTTTTGTGGGCAAGGATGTTGAGGTACAAATAAATAGAATAACTTGGTTAGAGTCTACAAATTGGTAGAATTTCTGGTATAACAGAGTATTTGTAGAAGTGGCATTCATTGTGATAAAAATAGACATGATTAAAAAATATACATATTAACACTGCTGACATATTTGCCATCTGTGTGTGCTTGCATGTGACACCAGTACAATGTTCTACATTTACTTGCATGATTTTTTCCATAAAGAACATTTTCATGTTTACCTAAAAAAAAAAAAAAAAAAAAAGAATTCTACTTCTCCAAATACTTCCCCATTTTTCTCTTTCCCACAATAGTGGTACTCCCCAGATGAATTGTCTGTCTCTATGTGCTTTATCCTGTGTTTCTTTTCTCATTCTCTCTGCAATACATTTTAATTAGTAGTGTTTTTTCTTAATTAGTAGTGTTTTTCTAATTGCTCCAAAAATGTCCTTTACAGATAAAAAAAATCCAGTCCAGAATCATATGTTGTATTTTGTTACCATGACTCTTAGGTCTTTGTTCTGGAATGATTCTTCCATCTTTCCTTGACTTTCATAATCTTAACATTATTGAAGACTATAGTTATTTTGTAGATTGCCTCTGAATTTGGGGCAGATGTTGTCTAATGTTGTCTAATATTTCCTCATATTAGGTGCAGATGATTCAGGGATCATTACATTTTGTTATGTGCTATATAATTTCTATTTGTTCCATTATTGATAACTTTAATCATATGAATAAACTAGTATGTCAGGCTTCTCCACTGTAAAAATACACAATCTCTCTTTGTAATTAATAATCATTTTGTGAGCAGATACTTAGAGACTGTATAAAAATCCTTTTTCTAATAAATCTTTCATTGTTTACATTTATTTCTGTATAGGCTCTTGAATCTGTATGTTATTCAGCAGGATATAATACTCCCAATATGTATTTCAGTGCTCAAGTTTTCCATGTTGAGACAGTGGAGAACTCATGAAGAAGGACTCTATATCATATTGACATGTTCTAATAATTTTTTAAGCATCCTCTTGCTTTCTGACACAAAATATTCCAGGATCATCTATACTTCCCTGCCCTGGAATCAGCCATTTCTCCAATAAATTCTGGTTTCCTTTCTTTTTTTTTAAGATTTTATTTATTTATTTGACAGAAAGAGAGAGAGAGCACAAACAGGAGGTGTGGCAGGCAGAGGGAGAGGGAGAAACAGATTACCTGCAGAGCCCGATGCAGGACTTGAACCCAACACCTTGGGATCATGACCTGAGCTGAAGGCAGTTGCTTAACCAACTAAGCCACCCAGGAGCCCCTCTTTTTTTTTTTTTAAGATTTTATTTACTTATTTGAAAGAGAGAGGGTGAGTGAGTGCAAGAGAGCACAAACAGGGGGAGGGCCGGAGGGAGAGGGAGAAGCAGGCTCCCCATTGAGTAGGAAGTCCAACATAGGGCTTGATCCCAGGACTTCAGGATCATAACTAGAGCTGAAGGCAGACACTTAACTGACTGAGCCACCCAGGTGCCCCAAAATTCTAGTTTCTTAAGTGATGAGTGACTTTGAGGGACAAGATCATCGTTAAGTATACTCATGCTGTTCGGATGCTATTCTCGAAGACCTTCCCTCTTCCTCTCAGTGGAGAAAAGTAGGGAATATGAAGATAAAGATAGATAGATGATAGATAGATAGATAGATAGATAGATAGATAGATAGATAGATGATAGATAGATATTAGATATTAGATATTAGATATTCATACATACACTTTTATTTCTATATTGGTTCTACATCTATGTATATATACTTGCAACACAAACACACACACTCACATGAAATGATATTACACTGATAAATTCAATTGTAATCTACCACCCTAGGATTTATTCTAATTTTCTCTCATTCCATTTTGTAACTCCTTTCTCCGAAAGAGAGAAACCTGTCTCCCTTCAACCTCACATGTATACTTATTTGATGAATTATCTTGTACATCACTAATATCCAGGTGTCATGGCACCCATGTCCCCAAACACAGGTTTGTTTATCACACTCAGGTCCTGACATCTGTCCCAGGCTACTCCATTAAAGCATTCCTCCAGCCACTCAAGCTCTAACACTACAACATTTTTGTGCATGCCACATCATCACAACTCCCTTATCATGGTCACCGATGATTTCCATGAGGCTAAAAACAAATAGTAAATTCCCAGGTGTCATCATCTTATTTGGACCATCAGCAGCATTTGACAGAGCTGATCATTTCCGCCTCCTTGAAACACATATGCCATTTGGCTGCAAGTACATCAAGCCCACTTAATTTCTTCTTACCCCTCAGGCTGAATTTCTCAATCTCCTTTGCTAGGACCCTCTTTTTTGGATCTATAAATATAGAAGTGCCCCAAGACTCAGTCCTTATACCTCTGGTTGCTGTGTATATAAATAGTTCCTTGATATCACCATCTATCTCAATGCTTTAAGTAGCATCATTAGGTTAATTAACTCCTAAGTGATTATCTCTATCTCACACTTCTAATCTAGACCCTCTACATCTATCTTTCTATCAACATCTCTTCTTTGAAGTCCATCAAGCATTTCAAATCTAAATGTTCCACAATGGAACTCTGCTCTTATACCCCAAAATGCTTCTTCCACAGCTTTCCTCACCTTGGAACATTGCAACTCTTTTCTTCCAGTTGTTTGGCTCCAAATCCTTGGAGTCCCCCTTGACTCATCTCTTTTTCCCTCATGCCTTTCAACTATTCCAGCAAACCCATAGATTCTACTTCCACACTATAACTACAATCCACTGCTCAGCACTCCTCTTCTCCTCTTGCTGCAACTCTGGCCCAAACTGCCACCACCACTCCTCCCCAAGATTTTTGCAGTGGCCTTCCTGATTTGGTACAAGCTCCCCTGTGGTATAATCTCAAGACAGCAACCCAAGGATTCTTGCTAAAACAAAAGCAGATTGTACCACTCTTCTGCAAATGTACCTTCAACAAGTTCTTAACCCGTGTAAAAGTTAAAGTTCTACAAAGCCTTACCCAATCTGGCTCCTTTACAGCTCCCTGGCTTTTTTCTTTTAGCATGTTCCTGTGTTCTCTGTAGCTACATTGACCTCTTCAAACATTCATACATTCCAGGCATGTATTTTCCTTAGTCTCTGCATTTTCTTTTCTCTCTAATTAACATTATTCCTACAGACACCTGCTGGCTTATTTGCTCATCTTTTTCAGATATTTCTTCAAATGTCATGTTAGTAAACCTTTCCAAGCTACCCTATCTAGAAAAGTAGTTCCTAGTCCATCCTAACTACCTTCCTATAGGATTATCCTCTCTATCCACAGCTAACTTGCATATTTTATTTACTTTTCTTTTTAGCATTAGTCTCCTCTCCAAGTTTATATTATAAACTCCAAGAAGAGATTTTGTTTGTTTCTTTTTGCTATTTTATTCACTGCTGTTCCCTCATTCCCCAGAACGGTGACTAGCAACGACCGGGTACCCATTAATTTTTCATTAAACGAATGAAACCTCCTCTAAAGTAACTCTTGAAGGATTAATGGGAATTAATTTATACTTAGCAAACTACAAAGTGGTAGAGAATAGGAAAGAAGTGAGTTGTAGGAAGAGAAAAACACAAGAAACAAGAAAATGTAGAGTCTTAGAAGTTACCCCAAGCCTTCTACTTATGCTGATTTAGCTCCATTCTTTAAACTTTTCTTCCTTTTAATGTGTTGAATTGAAAATCACCTTTCTCACTTTTCCTTAAATAAATATCTTTTCCAGTTTTTAAAATCTCTTTAAATTGTAATGTTAAAGTTACATATCACTAAGTCAAATTATGTCTGAAAGAGAATAATAAAAATGGTGAAGATCAGATTTCTGTTTATACTTTCAGGGAATAAGCCAAAGCCCTGCCAAGAGATCCAAGAGATGTGAACTCACTCCTGACCCGAAGTCAGGAGGGCCATCAATCAAACCCTCAACATGTGGACAGATATATAGGAAATCATTTCTGTCTACAGTCCCAAACTAAACTTCATGCCAGTACTTAATTGACATCTTAAAGATCCTGAGCAGTAATTTATAAGTTGAAATGGAGTCCCACCATATGCACAAAACATCAGTAACCATGCCCACTTATACTATGCATAGGTTACTCCTACTAATATCTCCAATAAGAGTAGAATCATCCATGAAATAATGAATGGATCATTAATTTTACATTCTTCAAATACATGCTTTTTCCTAAGAGCTACCTATCCTCTAGGCTTTGTGTTCCCTTAATTTTTTGTTGTTCTTCTCTTAAATATTTTTAGCAGCTCCAATGATACTCAGAAAAATTTATTAAAAATCAGTCTCATAAGCTAAATGAAGAAGAACCCCACCCCATCAGGCTCTCCACAAGGAGCCTGCTTCTCCCTCTGCCTATGTCTCTACCTCCCTCTGTGTGTCTCAAATAAATAAATAAATAAATAAATAAATAAATAAATAAATAAAATCTTTAAAAAAATAAATTAAATGAAGAAGAGCCATTTTTGACCAAAGGAAAAAATATGAATCTCTTTATCCTTCTTTAAGAACTGTATCATAAAATTGGATGTGAATTGCTTTGTCTTTAAAGACATTCTAAAAAAAAAAGAAATGCTAGAATTGAGAATAGTCTTCATAGTGACCCTTGTTTAAAAGGTGGTGCTTTCTGCCCTGAAGCTGGTATGAGAGTAATTGTCTAAGCAATCTTTTCCTCAATCATTAATGGAGAAGCCCACACATTTAATTTGGTTTAGAACAAAAAAAAAAAAAAAAAAAAGACACAGCCAATAGGCATTCTTTTAAGGTAAGAATTATATCAGCCCTAAAGACAAAAGTAGCTATTTGTGGGTCAAATGCAAAACATTCAGCAGTTTCTTTTACTCCCCACCCCAAACCTTGACAACAACAATAACAAACTCCAGAGATAATCTCATCCATTTGGGCACAATAAATGTATATTGTTATTATCATCTGAAGAACCTCATGCTAATAATTGGATGACCAGATTCAGGTAGCACTCTTGAAAATAATATTAATTTTGTCTTTTTGTAATTCATATTTATTCAGTTCCATTCTTACATATTTTTCCCAAGCCATTTTCCCCCAAGGAAGCAGGAGCTGTCAATAAAGATCTGTAAATTTAGTGGGGCTGTGTATTTAGAATAGTTCATCTCTTCTTGAAAAGCCTGGGTGAGCCTTCTCCAAAGTGGCAGGCCTCCCAAGTGTGAGGTTCAAAATAAAGATATTGTGTGGAGGGAAATATTTGTGTGCTGATTTTACTTATTAAAAAGAAAAATGAAGTTATAATTGTTTTTAGTATATCTTTAAAAATGGTGAATCAAGGTGGATTTTAAAAGGTGAAGAAATTAAAAGATCGGAGTGCAAATTATGAGGCTTCTAATATCTACTGTAGAAAAACTCAACAGAGGATCCAAAGTCTCTCACATAACACTTGTGTCCAGGATATTTCTCTGGGGCCTTGAACCTCCTAATATCTGTAACATTTATAGATTAAGGTTAACTTCCTACCCTGCTAAGTATAATTAGGTAGTAGTTTACCTCTACTTCCTACAAACTTGCCTTTGAGTTATAACATTCAAATACTCTATTTAAGTTGAGATTTTAGGACTTGAGCCTTTTTCTAGCACAGGTGGTCGAGATGAAGGAATGTAGGACTAGCTGAGTCTTTATTTTTACCGAGATCTCAGCTTAAATATTACCACCTTGGAGAGACTTTTAATATCTAAGCAGGCCCAAATAATCACTAAATAACTTGCTATCATGTTATACTATTATAATTCTCTAGATATTACTTTTCTCTCAATATATTTCTTGTTTAGTTTTTCTCTCCTCCACCCATCCCTCAATAAATATGTGTTTGTGTGTGTGTGTGTGTACTCACACACACACGATAACATCAGCTCTGATCATTTCACTACATTCATCCTAGCTCAAGGACATCTTGACTCAAAGACTTTCCTTTCATGATTCTAACATAACGTTTTCCATACATGGTCTTTCCCCCATCCATTCTCTGTTTTCATCTCTAATAGTCCTATGGGGAGGGGGGGTGTCGCCTCTGTCTGTGGACATGACCCTTTTCACTCTAGACCAGATCCAATAACTTGAAGCAAGTGTAGGTGTGCTGTAAAACCCCTTTTCTTGGCATGAGGATTCCCTTTCATCCTTGTGGCATCAGCCTGCATCCTTATGGCCTAGGACCCACACCCTGTGCTCCAAGCTGAAGTCTGATGGCTCGTGATAGAGAAGAGCATAGGAAGCCAACCCAGATTGTCACTGCAAGTACTCTTTGCCAAGTCATGTCCCTGGCAGTCTGTCATATGTCTTACTTACACTACCCATGACACAGTGCTCTCCTCTGCCACAACTTTTCCCGCCTGTGTGTATTTTGGGCTGTGCTTTCTTCTGCCAATCTAATCTCATCTGCTTTCTACTTTCATAGATTCTTAAATGTCACAATAATCTAACAATCTAAAAATCTTTTCTGTAACTTACAATAGTAACATTTTTGATTGGCTGCTGTTACATTTAAGTGAGTTAAAACTGGAAATCCCTTTCTCTAGCAAAAAACAGCAAAGACCTTACAAACTAACTGTAAGACATGCATATAGGTACTGCCTAAGTACCTTATTCATAATGCACTTGAGATCTTCTCAAAATTTCACTTTACCATTAGGCTTTCACACTACTCGGAATCAGTGTCTAAGTCATTTATACCATTAGACCAGCTAGATGACAGCAAGTTGTCAACAGATTTCTCAAGGATTTCTCTGAGGAACTAGAGACTTACAAGGGGGAGAAAGTGTCATTCCATCTGAATCCAACCATTACACCAATTGACCTGAAAGCTAGAAAGGTTCTATTTCTCTAAGGAAAATAAAACAATTGGAAAGCTTGAGTATCCAATCAAACAAATTACATTTACCTCCCTGGAGGACTACACCACTTGTGCTCTAACCAGAGTTTAGAAGGAATATATATTTTAATGGACAAGCTTAGCACAGGATACTGCAAAGAACAGAAAACAGAATTAATAAAACTGATAATTGTTTATCATATCAATTATCATAAAACTGCATGAACCAATAAGCCATACAGGCATAAAAACGTAATTTTATTTGAAATAACGTTTTATTTGAATTTAAATCTAACCACGGTCATTTAAAACTAGTATTTATGGAATTAAGGGGGAATTGGTAAGAATTCCAGTTTTATTCTGAATTTTCATTAACGATCTGCAAGAGGAGTTTGCTAATGAAATACACAAATGGCACTAACTTGATAGGTATTGCAAAAAGTCACTGAGAAACAACTAAAAGAAAATGTAAGAGGTTGGATATTGGGTAGGATCTGAGTACAAGATTTAAATGGAAGGTCATTCCGAACACACATTTCAAATAACATCTCTTTCCAAGTAGCTAAAAATGCATATGTGTTACTATCACTACCTTGTGTTTACTGGGAAGCCACACGGTCCCAGACACAAGGGAGAATGTAGAGCCAGAATCATGAGAAAATCAGAGGTCAGAAATGTTAAATGCAGAGGAAAAAAAGTTCTACAGAATGTGAGAGAAAGCAGTGTTTCTGTCGTTTTTTCCTTGATACGAAAAGTTAAGAAAATGCGTTAGTTTGAAGGAAATTCTAGTTATCCCCTGTGCTGTGACAGTTAATAAACGCAAAAGAGGAGCACATTTGTGGAGAGAAAATGATATCGTTGAATTCATCAAAAGACAAAATAGGAGAGAAGAAAAAAGACAATATCACTAATTTAGTCACAGTTGTTCAATTGATAGAAGAGGATACTAAGCCATGCAATCATCATTGTTGGAAAACTATAAAGTGATCACCATCATGGGAAAGAGAATTTTGTATAGGATAAAAAAAGAGGATTATACATAATTTAGCAAAGTTGTAAACGCTCATTCATCATTTAAAAAATACCCTAGGCTTCTCATTCCATGACATTTTCCTCAATAGCATCATTCTTTATCAAACTCACCCAATTTCCTTTGTTTATATATTTATTTTTAGTAAACATCAACCATGCAACAAGACATTTTGCTGTTCTTGACACATACAAATGAATAAGGTATTTGTCATTGGAGATACAAACCCTGCCTAATGCCAAATTTTCCTATACATGTCCTAATAAAATCTACCTATATGAAAAATATCACACAACCAATACATTTTTTATTAAAAAAAATCAATGCTATAGGAGCAGATAGGAGAAAAGGAGAAGGAATAGTAGAGTGTTTGTTTTTTTTTTTTATAAAGGAAGTTGCATTTGTGCTGTTTCAATTGTCATTGAAATATGTTTACAAGAAACCTGGGGGTTCATAGGGAGAGGAAAAGTAAAAGGCAGGAGAAACTGAGTGAAGGCAGGATGAACAACTTGGATGAAGACCACGAAATACATGGTTTTCAGAGACTCAGAAAACAGTGTGGCTAAAACTCAAGTACACAGAAGGACAATGAGACAACCGACATACAGCCTAACAAATTTTGAAGATTCCTGAAAGCTTTGCTAAGTAAAGGAGAATTCATTCTCTGGAGTTTAAGTGACAGTGAGCATGTGGTTCATTTAAACAAAAGAGGTATGGAACCACATTTGTATTTTAGAAAGAAAATGATTTTCAATATAGAGGTTGTTTGGGAGACAGAAATAATGGAAAATACTGGAGAGGGAAGTGGGAAGGGAAGAGTCATAAATGGATTGCAATGCACAAAGGAAAAGTTCATGAAGGCTCTTTCCTTTCTTCTAGATCTTACTTGCAAGCTATGCTGTAAAGAACATTATTCAAAACTTGACTGTTTTTCATCTTAATGGTTCTTCATCTTAATGAAATCCTCTCAAAGTTTCAATTAATTTTGTCTTTCCTTTAGTTTTCTCTTGCTACATATTCAACTAGTTAATACCACTTATCTGTATTATTGTCCTGTTTTCCAAATCTCTTTATTCTAACACTGGATGATGACATCCATTCAAAAAATATTTATTGAGAATTGACCACACTGAGACATGATGGCAAGCCCTGAAGGAAACAACAATAAAGATGGTAGCTTCCTTGACCTAAAGGTCTATGGTTAGCGGATACATTATAAACACTGAGTTACTTTGTACAAAGGAGAGAATGTTACAAGGCATAGAGGATCCAGATGGTACACATTTTTTGTCTATGAATATAATAGGATACAATTTAGAAAAGACAAAAATTCAAAAATACAAATATCAGAACACTTGTAAAACTAATATCAACTTGATAAAGAAGTTGGTTATGAGGAAAATGGTTAAAGGCTAATCTCACAATACCTAAATTTGGTTTTCCTAAGCTAAAAAGGAATAGACTATGGAGTAATGGCATTGCCATTTTGTCAGTCAAAACAAACTTTGCAATCCCTTTTTCACATTTTACTTTCCATTTCTCATTTCACAACTTAGTATTATATGGCTGACATGATGGGAAACATCTTCAATATAGATCAAATTTTTCCACAAGGGATATTCTACGCCAATTAAACTACCCAAGACCAAAATGGTGGGATTTAGATCATTTTCTCCAGATGCTGAACATTTTATAATTATTAGACAAGAAGATTTGAGGTATAAAAGTTGCTTTAGTATAGTACATAGTCTCCAGGTAGGCCAAAATGCTTCACAAATTAATGAGGTAGATATTGGCTATGTAGTGACTTCAGTAGGCAAACACAGAATCTATTAAGTACTCAATAATACCATTTACAGATCCTCAAACGTTAAAATCTATTTTAAAGCAACACTTCCAAAATGTGTCACAGGGTCTTTAATGCTCTGTGCCACCAGAGACAGAAATAAAGGACCTTATTTTAACATTTAACCTGAAAGGACATTTTAACCCTCCTGCCCTCTTTCTTCCCTTCCCCCATTATTACACTGTCTGAATTAGGTATGAGGCAAAATTCTGGTATGGGAATTCAACTCAAATATCTCGTTGAATAGCATCAGGTTCTCCTGACCCTCTAACCTTCTCTTTTGTCTGAATCTCTTGAGAATCAAGCATGTCACAGAGCAACTAGCTTCGCCTTGAATAGCATTATTGGAAAGGGGGAAAAGTCTTTGCCCAAGACTGACAACATTCTGTCATGATCCAGTCCCCTAGCTATTTAAAATGAAAAACAACTAATGTCTAGAAATGTAACTCAGTGAGTTTAAGTATGACCATTATCTTGCAAAAAAAAAAAAAAATCTAGCTCTCATGTACAGCAAGGATGTCCAAAGGGTGTCTCCAAATAGAGAAGTCAATGAAACAACCTTATGGCAAGGAATAATACCTTTTCTACAAATGGGATTGTTTTAATGTTTTCCCTTCTCTGGGGCTCACTTCTAAGGCCAATGTAAAGGATCCCCTCCTTAAGGATCTTATCTTTCCCTGAAAATTCACTAATTTTGTGTGTTTGGGTTATGTTGCTTTCCCGTTGTTGCTGCCAGTGACCAACTAATTTTGTTTTTGTAGTTTTTCAAGAATTCCTTTCCATTCCTTATATATTAATATTTTGACTTAAAATGGAAATTGCAAACACACAAAGGAATTAAGACTCGGAGAGGAGTTTTTATTGTGAACATAGTGAACAAGAAAACATACCACTTTTAACATAAAAGCAGCTTTCTACACATGTCATGAGGCATTTGCACAGGTCCTTGTTCTCAGTCAGACCCAAATGCAAATGCCATGTTAACAGAGAGAGAAATCAAAGAATGACATTGGAGGACAAGCCAGAGCTACAATTTATCTGCATAACGCTCGACAGTCCAATGGCAACTTCTAAGCTGCTGACACCACTTGCTGAAGCTCCTGCCAAGGAAACTCCTGCTGCTTTTTCTGTGAGGAAATTCCTGCCTTTTGTAACTTATTATGCAAGTCCTTCCCTGCCTCCCAACAGATATTCTTCAAACAATCAAAGGGATATTGAAACTACTATATTTAAAGGCAAATCAATTTTAATTTCATATGACAAATTTTCACAAAGCTATCTAAATTTGCAGGACAAGGATAAGAATGTGAAAAGTAGCCAAATAAAACAATTAACAGGAACTGAGGGTCCCTTTTTTTGAGCATCTAGTGTAAGTGAAAAGAGAGAAAAGTTCTGGGATGAAACTGACCAGTTTGTAATTGAGTGCTTTCATAGAGAATCTTTAAATCCCAAATCTTCCCAGTCTACCAATTCCCACATACATAATATTGGGACCAAATCAATCAATCAATCAATCAATCAATAAAATCTTTGTGAATACCATCTAAGTTGTAAATAAATGAATATTATCATTTACTCATCTCCTTCTGTTTTGAATTTCATCTGTTATCTACAATATAGAGGAAAAACAAATGACTTTTTTGAAGGAAATAAGCAAGTAGTGTTTCTATGATAAAAATCTTCATCCAAGTTAACCCAACATGCTTCTACCAATAGAGTATAATTCTGCACATCCAACTATTTACATAGCATTTCCTCAAGGAATAAATTTATGAACCAGAATATTTCTAATTATAATAAAAACAATTTTTAAACTTGAATCTTGTACATAAGCAGGAGTAACTTGTTAATCTGATAGAAACTTTTTAACCTGCTCTCTTTTCTCCACTATACACTCTCCATTAACTTCTAAAAGACAAGATTACATGCTGACAAGATTTATAGCTAATGGAATAGAAAGTAAATGCACACCTTAAATAATTGGCCTATTTTCTTCCATACAAATACTAGTCACATCCCTAATGAGGAAAGTATGATATTTCTAAATGCACTACAGTCTTGCCTCAAACACATTTTTAGTTACCAGAGAATAGTTTTTCTATACATTCTCCCTCCAGAACCATTGGGAATGATTTAGTTTTTATTTTAAAATATAGCCAAGCATTTCCACTAATGCTCAGGTATCGGGTGGACAAAATAATAGTGACTTACATTTACATCTTGCTTCTCAACTGTCAGTACATTTACTAGCTGTCAGTAAAAGAGAAAAATAAAAAATTGACTGTCAAGTTTAAAAAAGAGTAAGAAAGAGAAAGTATAGCAGGAAATGTGGAGGAAATAATTTTGAAAAATATTTTACCTACTTCAGCATGAGTTTTTCTCCTGTGTGAAACGTATAACTACATAATTTGAATTGTTTGATGTGTTAAAATCGCAGATTCTAGAAAAGATGGAAATGCATGAGTAAAACATGTTTGCTTTGCAATCACTGTTTCCAAGCTAGGTTGAGGCTGATGCAAACACAGCTGCCATTCACCTAGTTAAATAAAGGGATTCCAGAGCTTTGCAGTGTTATTTGTATAGAACAGGAGACTTAGGCTCAGATTATTAGATCTATGTGTCCCTTAAATTTCCCAATCAGAATCTTAATGAATTTAGCTGAAAAGTTGAGAATGGAATAACACAATGAAGAATGAATTCACACCATAACTCGACCTTTTCCCAAACAAAACCCCCCAGGTCTTAATTATTTTACCACCCTAAACATTAAGAAAAGGCAGGAATCTTTTTATCTTATAGTATATGGGATCATAGGTATTTTATAGTTCAATGGAAATATTGTAGATATGCTCCTCAAATTATATGTGGCTTTTAAAGAGCTAAATGTTCCCAAAATGGATACTTCTGTACCTAAGCTTTGAAGAGAACTCACAGGCCTAAGTAACAGAAAATGAAGGAATAATGATATGGCAAATAAACGTGGAGATGTTCTCTTGGTATCCATAATCATACACCCGACTTCCAAGATTTTAAGTTTTTTCAAGTTGTAAAATATCTCCCATTATGTGAGAATTTTCCAGCTAGCATGTTGCAATCACTCATCAAGGAGACCCTTTACAACTTATCATTACTCATCTGATTTAATAAAATTAAAACTGGATGACTGTAAGTTATTCTTATTAAAATAATGAAATGGAATCATTACAGCATTCTGTCCAGAGATAACAAGTGGACGGACGAGAACATCAGCTGTGAATATATTTAAATATAGATTTACACATGCAGTATTAGGGAAGGGAAAAACAGGATATGAAATAAACATTAGGCATCAACTCTAAGCTCACTGTCAAGAGTACGCCCAGGCTTCTAACCACAGAGTTCAGCTGAAGGTAACTATCTGTCAAATGTAATCTGAGCAAGTGAATATGCTTAAGCTGGTGCTATGAATCAACCAAAATTGCTTTGGTCTTATTGACATTCAATTGCAAGAAGTTGCAGCTCATCCAGTCCAATAGACAGTCTGACAACACCAAGAGTGCTTCCAGTGACAGAAAGCTTTAAATATAGATGCAACTATCATCAAAATACACATGGAACTAAACTTTATGATCCTTCACAGCATCTTTTGAAACTGGTCAGTCAGTCATCAACTGGTCATAGAAGCCCCCAAGATCTCATCTCATTGCTCTAACAGCTGCCAGCTTGCTCAGTTAACAAGCCATTATTAACCTTTTAAAAAAATAATGAATATAGATTTGATTGACAGGTGAAGTCCTCCTGGATTAGGATAAGAGTTTCTGTTGCATTGTGCTTAACTCCACCTCTTCACTTTGCAGATCTGCCTTTTATCTTTTCTACCATTTGAGACTTGCCTCCAATACATCTTAATAAATAATAACCAAGCATGCATGAAGAAATCCAGAGGGTCAATTTTAGACAATGCCTTGCAGATCTTTTTTGACATGTATTGAGTTTGCATAAGCACTGCATTATACCAACAAGAGAACTAAGGTGAGGGAGGTTAACTGGCTTGCTTAGAGTTGTTTCCCCCTGGGCACTGTGACCTCTCAAGCAGATTCCGCGGTGCCCATCTGCTTTTGTTTCAGGTCTGCATCCTATATTGAACAAACTTTCTAGCTATTCTTTTTTTGTCTGTGCATATTGTCAACCAAGAAAAATGTGTTGAGCTTCAAACTGCTTGTGACACTATACTCAGCTCTGTTAAATATTCTCAATCATTCCATGCCTCAGTTGCCTTATCTGTACCTTCTTCATCGGCTAGTTCATAAAACCATATGAACTATACACTTAAAACCTTTGACTCAGCAAGAACCCAATGGATATAATTCAGGTGGATTGATTTATTTTTAAATTTTAAAAGTTATATAATTACTGTTCTGTCCCTCAAAGAGCTTATAGTCTAAGAGAAATTGCACTAAGGACAAGTCTTTAAAGGATATAAGGACAAGTGTATAACTTTCTACATTATATATATATCTCCAGAATGTAGCAGCTTCCTGAACTCTCATGCTAGCTCTTTTCTTTAGCAACCTGCTTCTTCTCTTGGGGAATCTCTAATTACTTCCCTCAGGACATGCCTTGAACTATGAAGTTACATGAAAATAAACTGTGATGCAATGTTCACTTTTAAAAAAGGAAAGGATGGAAAAAATAGTATTATAGCAAAATTATTGGGGGCATTGGTTGAATTTGTCTTTTTTCTTATTTACTTTCTAAGTATTCTAAAAATGTGAGTTCTATAACTTTTATGACTTTTTAAATCTTATTTTATTCAAAAATGATCTTCCAAAAATTCAACCTAGCCTCACAATGATTTGTTTCTATTCTCCCTCTTGAGGATAGAGGGCATGAATTCACTATCTTCAGTAACCTCAAGACCTCTTTAAAGGCGCTGTGTACATAATAGATACTTAGGGTCTTTTTTTCTCATGAAGGTAAAATACTTTAAGCAAGAGGATTTGACTGTTTACCAGGCAGGAGACCACAGAGATTCTTTGCAACTTATTACATATAGTAACAAAAGACGCATTTGTCAATCCTGACTTCAACACATGATCTCTCATAAAACATAACTGTGGACTTGCTCTAGTAAGCTACCATTGTGTCACCAAAGAATACTGTGTCACAAAAGACCCTTCTGTATATAGTAAAGAATAAACTCCCTCGAAACCTTATTTTCATATTTTAAAAATAGTATCTACCAGCAAACATTTACATTGAAAATTTAATCAATTTATGAAAATACTAAAATGAATATACAAAATAAAGGTCATAAGAATTCAATAAGATTCATAAGCCAAACTTGCATTCTAGGGGCTGACGAGATAGGCTAAATAGGATTTAACATCTAAACGTTTATTTCTTCCAGTTTTTTTTTTAAGATTGTATTTATTTATTTGGCAGAAAGAGTGAGACAGCACAAGCAGAGGGATTAGCAGAGAGAGAGGGAGAAGCAGGCTCCCCACTTAGCAGGGAGCTCCATCCCAGGACCCTGAAATTATGACTTGAGCTGAAAGCAGACACTTTAGCGACTGAACCACTCAGGCACCCCTTTCTAGGTGTTTTAGAACCTAGGAACCTCTGGTTATTTCTCACATGGCTTCTTAATTATTTTTTGGTCAGAAAACATCAATTTTGATTATTTCTTTTTCTTATACGGAAAATGGCAGGCAGAAATATTATTAATAGATTAATGTTTATAAAAACCTTGAAAAATTTAAAAGGATAATACAGGTCTTTTGATTCTGACCAAGATGGAGTAAGCCCACTTCAACCTATCTCGCCCTGCCAATTACAACTAAAAACTCTGAATAAAATCTAAAAAGCAACTACCCGAGTGTTTGGAAAAATGAACCAAAGCAAACAGATTGTTCAAGGAAATCAAAACCTGGATAATTAAAAATTTCTTTTTTTTTTAAATGTTTTATTTTTTTTTTTAATTTTTATTTATTTATGATAGTTACAGAGAGAGAGAGAGGGAGGCAGAGACACAGGCAGAGGGAGAAGCAGGCTCCATGCACCAGGAGCCCGATGTGGGATTCGATCCCAGGTCTCCAGGATCGCGCCCTAGGCCAAAGACAGGCACCAAACCGCTGCGCCACCCAGGGATCCCTAATTAAAAATTTCTAATCTGTAAAAGATACTGTTGAAAAAATGAGAAGACAAGCTACAGACTGGAAGAGTATTTGCAAAACAAATAACAAAGCGTTTGTATGCAGAATACATAAAAGGCCACTGAAGCTCCATAATAAGAAAACAAAAAACAGAATTTTTTTATTTTTTTAAAGATTTTATTTATTTACTCATGAGAAACTCAGAGACACAGGCAGAGGGAGAAGCAGGCTCCCTGCCGGGAGCCCAATGTGGGACTCGATCTCGGGACTCCAGGATCACGCCCTGGGCCAAAGGCAGGCGCTAAACCACTGAGCCACCCAGGGATTCCAAAGAACAGAGTATTTTTAAGTGGGAAGGTTTGAACAAACATTTCACCACAAAGATGCATGGAGGACAAATAAATGCCAGAGATCTTCGATGTTACCAATAATCAGGGAAGTGCAAATCAAAACAACAGTAAGATACCAAAAAATATCTATCAGGAAAATGGCTAAGATAAAGGGCTGGAGGGAAAAGATAGATGAATAAAAAGGAAAGGAAAAGAAAGAGATCTCTTGCAGATCATGAATAAAAACCTGAAATAAAACTGGGATTCATACTAATTCTTTCCTTCCTCCCTTCCTTCCTTCTTCTGTTCCTTTCTTCCTTCCTTCCTTCTTTCCTCATATCATGTAAGTGCTGGTAAGGCTGCAAAGCAACCGTAATCTTACATTTTGCTGGTGGGAATGCGTGGTACAAAAACGCTGGAGGACAGTTTGGCAATTTCTGATAAATCTAAGCATACACATACCATACAAGCCAGTGATTCTGCTCCTAGATATTTACTCAGAAAACAGATCAGAGGTTGATGGCATGGGAGAAGGCAGTGACTATAATAGAGTAACATAAAGGTATATTTGGAGGTTGCAAAACCCTATTATACACTGACTACATGCTTCTAGTACATCGATGCCAGGGCTGCTGCTGAACACCCTACAATGCACAGAACCCCCTATGAAAGAAGACTATCCTGTCCAAAATGTCAATGGTGCTGAGATTGAGAAATCCTTCCCCAAAGCAATTAATCTATTCAAGAATGTGACAGGTATAGTAAAAATGTGAATACAGACAAAATCCAAACTTGGGATAATTTCTAGGCATTCACTTATTCTGTTCCCAACCACTTCACAGCTATATACAAATATACTAGTAAATATATCAGTATCAAGAAGCAATAACTACTTTCTCTGGCACTTGTTATACAAGCACATAAGATTGAGTCAGTTTAAGAAATATGCCAAAAGTTTGTAATAGAAAGACCTGTGATGTGACTCAGGGAAACAGAAAGCCATACAAAAATGAGTCAGAGCGCAAGCAAACCTTGAATCAAAAGCTTCCTACCTAGGGACACAGTTCTGCTTCCTACCTAGGGACACAGTATTAGGCACAACAAGCCAACCTAATCTTTTTGTTTATGCTAAATTCCAAATTCCACATGAAGTTTCTATGATTCCACTTGAAATATTACCCAAAATGCATATTTCGTTGTATACATTTTCTACGGAAGCATCCACTGTGCATTTATAAAATAAGTCACCTATCATTAATGCTCATTTATACAAGTGTCAGTGATTTAGGACACTATATCTAATAGGTTGCAACAAAAATTAACAACAGCTCATAATTATAGATGCTAATTTGGATAAGCTCTCACTAATTAATAGAAGAGTTTATCCTTGGTATTTATTTTAACCATGATCAAGCATTGCTTATTATTTTAATCACTACATGAACCAGTTACACATGGTACAAATGAACATCAAACTACTTATATTAACACAAGAAACTCCTAGTCATGAGATCTTCAAATAATGATAATCATTTTGCATCTTAATGACTACTTTCCCCCATTCACAAATCAAATATACACCAAGGTGATGGTAATTCTAACACAGAAAGAGACAAGTCTTGAGGGTTTGTAAGTAGCATTTCCACATCTAAACTTGCTTCAAAAAGACATACCTGCCAAAATTAATTGAAGTAAAGTAGAAAAAGGTGCAAACTGTATTACTTCCCCCTAGCTCCATCTCCTGTTTCATATGAAACATTAGCAATTTCTCTTTCCCCTGACGTGTTCACGGTCAGATAAATTAGCTGAAATGTTGATGCGTTGATGCCAAGTTAAATGTTGTCCTTGCATCAAGCCTATATTTCTAATTGAGAATTAATCTTCTACTTGCCCACATGAAAGGGATGGCTCTCTGCCAGCAGCTGGAGTTGCAATAATCACAGGCAATAAAGGACGCACCTTGCTGGCCTAAGTGGTTATTTTACATATATCCGGCCCCATATTTGGTTCAGAAACCTTTTCAACCTTATCTTTTAACTGCAATTTTGACCAAATAGTTGCTGAAAATTTTTACAAGAACCTGCAATGTTCATGCACAGGTTTCTCATCATCCCTTAACCACAAGCCAGCACATCTGAACACTGCTACAATTTATGCCAGATTTTTGTTGGTAAACAAGACCGTGTCTAGCTTTGTTAGAATGGACTCTGCAGTATCTGACCAGCATATCTTCTCTCTTTTTCCTTCTTATATGCAATTCATTTTACAAAACATTCTTCCTTCTCATCGTTTTCGCCAATGTGTTCTAAACATAATGAGGTTTATAACCACAGGCATTTAAAAAATGGTGGGCAAGGTCCTACTGAAAACACTGGGACTTCCGGTTCTGACAGAAACAGAGTTACTCTATTTCTCCCAGGTGCTCTCTCTATAATTAAAAAAAACTGTGGGCATAACACAATAAACAAGTATAGGACAACTCTTCAAGGTGGAAAGGAGGAGGCGAAACTTAGGGACCTCAGGATTGGAGGAATAACATGACAGCAAATCCCCTAGGTTTTTGTTTGTTTGTTTTTTACTACCCATATATCCTCGGTGGAACATTCCAGAAGCATCTATCCTAGAACCATCACCAGGCACAGATAAAATAAGTTAAAAAAAAAAGTCTACTTTTCCTAGATAAAGGGCCTAGAAAATGTTGGAATGAAAAAGACAACCCTTTCTGGCAATTTCAGCCCTACTGTAGCCAAACACCAGTGGAGTTGCCCTCCTCCTCCCTCCCCTTCTCCCTCCTCATGGTTCCAGCAGAGCCCATCAGGAGGCTAAATTTTGTCCCACCTTCCCACCCAGTATAAGCTGCTCTACTCTGATTCCCCCACACAGTGAGAATTTTCCAGTCCTCCTGGCAAATGCAGGCAATCTTCCAATTCCCCTGCATGGCAGTGCTGACAAACCAAACAAGGAGCTGATCTTTGGCTCTCCACTTGGTGGAAACAGGGAATTCTCCAATCTAACTGTCAGGGTAGTGTTAATGGAACTGAGTAAAGAGCTTATTTTCTAGCCCCTGCTCAACGAAAGGAGACAGCACTTGGACTCCCCCTCCAAAGTAGTATTGTCAGGGTGAGCAGAGAGCTGCTCTGTCGTCTCCCATCTGGCTAAACGAGGCTGTACCCCAACTCTTTACCAGCCCAGCAAGACACTGAGCCTCTCCCTCCACTCCCAATCTGACAGCCACAGGACACAGGAGGTGGTACAAGGCAGGACAAGTCAGCACTGTACTTCCTCCCACCCTCGTCAGGGCCCATCAGGAGCTGGATCTTCATACCTGCCCGGCATCAAGAAGACTGAACAAGGAAATATGAGCCAGAGCTGTTCAGTGCTTTATTTTCCCCAATCATTGGTGTCAGGGGAGTGAGTCTGGCTGAGAGCTGAACCTCCAACCCATTTCACAGCAAAGAGAATGAAGGTACATCGGGACTGGTCTACACTCTGGTTTCCACCCCACCTCCATCAAGTGAGCAGAGACTGATGGGGAGCTGAGCCTCCATCCCCAACGGTATGAATGAGACTGAAGCATGTGGTATGAGGTAGGGTCAGGCAGTATTTCACTGCCCTCTTCTCCTCCTTGTGAATTGGACCCTGTGCGAAGCTGAGCCTCCATTCACACCAGGCATCAATGAGGTGTTATGAGAGGGGATCACTTAACATCCACTTCTCCACCCTTTGGTGTCAACAGGGACCAACAGGAAGCTCAGTTTCCACTCCTACCCCACAGCCACAAAGTGGTGTGAGTCAGTAAGGTGCTTTCCCCTCCCTGGTGGCAGTGGGGGCTCAGTGGGCATTTCAGAATACATCACCACTCGAGAGCAACAGTGTGGTGCCAGTAGGTGGCTCCCATTCACTGGGAAGGTCCTGAAAGGGAAGCTAAACTTCAACCCCACCCATCAGCAACCAGGTTATATGAGACAATGCTCCGTATTTTTAGAATGGTGGTGGCAGGGACAAGTGAGAAGCACGTATATCCACCTGGCCATGAGAAAGGAAGCCAACTCCTTTCTATAAATTCCTTAGCGCCAACACCCCAAAGTGGTTACATGTGACAGATTTGGACCAATTGGGATAATACAAGGGATTTGTAGCCCAGAAAACAAACAACTTCAAGTTACATACTAATATGTCTATTATCTAAATTTTTTTTGGTCAACCTCTGCCACCGTGAAACTGACATAGGCTTGAGTCTCCTCCCCAGGCCCCTGGGCTCTCTCTATCCCCATCCTTCCTCCCCCCCCACAACACAAATGCCTTCTGCAGCTTCCTCCCATTTTTTCATTCTTTCCACTCTCCCCAGACTGAGAAGCGTGAACACTAAGCATAAACAAAACCGATCCAATTATTTTTCTACCTCTAGAATATGTGATTCTTTTTTTTGGGGGGGGGGTTATTTCATGTAATCTTTAGAAAGCTGAATGAGATTGCTTTTTCTGACATAAGTGCTTATAATATACATATGTATACAACTATATAAATAATTTACAAATATCAGTATTTTTGCACTGCTGTAGTTAATTAGAAGATTAAAGAGCCTATGAAAGCCTTTCGATTCTTGGAAAAGTTCTCTTAATTTGTTTTAATTTTTAACAATTCTGTTTTTGGCTTCTAGTTATCTAAACTAGTATCTTTATTATGTATCCAGAGCAATGCAGCTGCTTGGAACACTTGAATGCTATATTTGAGAGAGAGAAATATCAAGGGAAACAGTATGGGAAAATAAAACTATTAAAGTCCATGTTTAAATAAAGTCATATTCTCCATTCCATTACCAAGTGATACATACCATAGGCCAAATTCTGCCCTAGGTTATACGTACACTGTTCTTTCTGACTTTAGTGGTAATTGTTCATGTATAACTGAAGGCGTCAGTTAGCCCTGTAGGCACAAGAATGCCTATCCTCAAAAAAAAAGCACAAATTATCTGTCTTATTATATTTGGCTTTTAGATGAAAGTGATATAATATAAATGACAATTCCATTAAATAATATAGGTTTTAAAAAGCACTACCATCAAATTTTGACCATTACAAATTTTACAGAATCACCATAGTGGCCTTTTCAGGACTAGAGATTGTTGAAAACAAATAAGTAGACATTGGAAAATACTCTTCTTTTTATAGCACTTTTCAATTTTAGTAGTATATGTAATAAATGTGTTCTATAATATTAGTATATATTTTCTTTTTTGTCTTTTATAGCTTTGGCTATATATTTATAGCTATTGGCGCTATTGGCTGAAAATCAATAATTTTCAAGCAAGAAAATTTACTAACTTCTTCAAACACTATTTTCTAAGTTAAACATCTATTTATTCACGGCTTGCTTTAGAACTTGATTGGAAGTGTTTCCATAGGAAAGGCTTTACTGAACTTAAATTTTTGCTGTGAAATATTAGACTGATAACATTCAGATTTGTAAAAGTAAACATTATAATGTGATGTGTGATAATTCTTTGCACATATTAGCTAACCTGTATGTGTGTGCGTGCACATTATTTATATACTAATGGCTTATACCCATTACCAAATAGATTGGATTAAGAACAGGTGGGAAAAAAGGGGTTATTTGTCAGGAGGAGAAAAACAAACTCTATAGCTCTATGTAAACCTCTAAGCTATTGTTTTGTTCAGCCTTTTTCATTTAAGACATGATGTATTTCTTCTAAGAAACTCAGACCCTCACTCTTACTGAATCCTTTTTGCTATTTTCATCTCCTGGGCATTGTGCCCCTGTTTTTTAACCTATTGAATTTTTCCTCCCTCTTCTTCTCCACCTACTTAAATCCTATCTAGCTTCAAGAGTTAATTCACATCCTACCTTTATTCATCTTTCCTAACATACCTGAATTGGAGATGATCATTTCCTGTCTTGAATTCAGATTATTTTATTTTGTTACACGTTTTAATCCATTGAGGAATGAAGGAGAGTAGAAACAATGCTTGGCCCTCACCCCAGACCAATGAAGACATAATGAAGTGTGGGCATCAGAATATTTTTTAAAATTTTTATGATGCTAGTGATTTCTATAGTTGGGAGTTATTGCTCTGAGCAGAATTCTAGTTCATATGTGCCAAGTATCAAAAATCTGATTCTCTTCTAGTGTTTCTATTTAAGTAAATGAAACTTAGCCATGCGATTGCTGAAGCCAGAAATCTGGGATTTATCACAACTCCCTTCCCTTAACTTACAAGTTCTTCCATCAGCAAGTCCTTTGTTTTAGACTCCCAAACAGCTCTCAAAACTGACCACTTCTCTATAATATATCTACTATCATCTTTACAGGTAAACTTATATCTCACTGGGGAACATGAGCACAACCTAACAAACCTTTAATCTTGTCCTCATGCAAACTCTTCTCTGCAACCAAAGGAGTTTTTATGAAAAGATCATCTGCTTATGTCTTACCTACTTCCCTTCCTTCCCTGCTTCCCCCATCACCTATTCCCTACAGGAAACATTTCAATAGAGTCCACTGAAAACATTTTATTTATTTTATTTTATTTATTTATTCATGCGAGACACACAGAGAGAGAGAGAGAGAGGCAGAGACATAGGTAAAGGGAGAAGCAGGCCCCACACAAGGAGCCTGATATGGGACTCGATCCCAGGACTCCAGGATCACACTCTGAGCCAAAGGCAGGTGTTTATCCACTGAACCACCCAGGCGTCCCCTCTGAAAACATTTTAACATGGTCGACTATGTTCTTTAAAATACAGCCTCTCCCAAGCCCTCTGGTTTATTTTACATTCTGTTCCACTTTGCTGCCTTCTACCTATACTGGCCTTTTAGCTTCCCACATGCAACATACTCTCTTTTATAAAAGGATGTTTGCATTATTTGCTATGAACGTATAGAATGTTCTTCTCCATTCTCTTTGCCTAGTTGGATCCTATGCATTCTATTGGATACATTTTGTTATCCACACAATTATGTCCCCCACAAAGATGAACTGAAGTCTTAAACCCCAGCACTCATATAGAAGACCTTATTTGGAAATAGGGTCTTCCGGGATGCAATCAGTTGAAAGGAAGTCATACTGAATCAGGGTGGGTCCTAATCCAATGTAACTGGTGTCTTTACAGGAGACAATGACACAGGAGGGGAAAAGATGGCCACATGATAGAGAAGGCAGAGAAGTTGTGTGAGGCATCTAAAAGCTAAGGATTGCTGGCAAACACCAGAAGCCAGAAGCAAGGAAGGATACTACTCTATGGGTTTCAGAGAGAGAGAGAGAATGGCCTTGAGGACACCTTGATTTCAATTTCTAGCCTCAAGTAATTGTGTGAGAATACATTTCTGTTGTTTTAAACTACCCAGTTGGTGACGTGTTTTTTTAGGGCAGACCTAGAAAACTAATACACATGTCTAATATAATTTCTTCAAGTAAGCCTTCCTTGGCTTCAGTGATTTGATCAAATTGTCCTTCGTATGATCCCATAGCACATATCACAGTTATAATTTTGCTTTCATCGGTATGATTATTTGATTGTCTTTTTCTCCTAACAGACTGTAAGCTATCATAGCAGATGATAAAGTGGTTTATCAGACATCATTGTCTTTACACGTGTTCACATTTATGGTGTAAACCAAATGGGCTGGGTTCATCTTTGTTCTAAATTTGCAATAGGTATCTAACGTTTCAAGGAGTTACATGATTTTCCTGAGGGTTGCACAATTGAAGTAAAATGTCAAAAATTAAAGCCTTGCCTTCTGTCTAAATGTTGTATTTGAAAGTCATGTGCGAAAACACAGAATAATTTTTACCTGGATGGTTTTACCTCTCTCCATCATCAACTGGGGAGAATCCTCCTCATTACTATTGCATCAAAATGTGTCTTGGTTCTATATGCATGGATCAGGTGATCAGGATGGGTTAAGTGGGATACTCCTCCTTTAACCCACTATAGTTGTTCCTGACTGACACAAACCAGGAACATACTGAGCAGAATTTTATATAAAATTATACTCTGTTGTACATGTAAGCCATTTGTCTCAGTGAGGGATGTAGTTGTAAAATATATTGATTTTAGTTATCTGTACAAATTATGCCAATATGTGAAACATTACAAATATTTACATTACAAATATGTACTGAGATACAGAAAAATAATTTATATTTATTTTACAGATACATCTTCAGTTCTTGGTGTTTTGGGTAAAGGGATTCAAATAACTTTATTCCTTGGATCATTATAGTGATCTAGGTTCACTGCAATTCCTTTTTTTTTTTTTTTTAATTTTAGCTAATGGTCAGAAAAACTGGTGACCATAAATCTACGCTGTAAATCTAACTTAACCTACCTAGGGGTCATTTTTCTCATCTCTGAAATAGAGATAATATAAGCCGATGACACAGAACTATTATTTGCATTTGAAATTTAAGCCTATGCCATGTTTTATATGGTATACATAACCAGTGCTCAGTAATGGCAGCTACTATTATCAGCATTTTTAATTAATTCTGAAATGTGATTCAGTAAATTTTATTGATATTTAATCAGTTTTTTATAACTAAAACTAGTCAACTAACTTGGGTGATGTTCATTGGCTAGATATAACTAACAATGTTTGACACCTGCACCCATACATACCAGTAGTTAGAGTTAAAAGCAACAGAAAGTATTAAACAATATGGATTGAGATTCTCTTGGAGTGAGAGTTGGGGTAGTGTTCCCATGAGGATCCCAGCACACAGAGCTAACTGAACTGAATGAGAAAGCTTCCATCAGGTCGCATGGACATTCTATGTTCCCTCAATCAATAGAGACATGGAGTACCTTTATAGAGTGCGCACATGGGCATATATTCCAGAGATTAATTGAGAGACTTGGTTTATCTATTCCAGCAGGTATTGGTTAAATTGCATTTTCTTTTTCTTCAGAACTATCAATAGTTTTCCTTTTTCAGATTGAATACATAAATCAAAAGAACATATTTCATGAACAAACTGTGATTATGAAACCCCTATTCTTCATCTATTGATTCCTAGAACTCGATCTATCGTACATTCTTTCCTTCGTTGTATTAGAATAGAACTGCTCTTTTTCACCTCACCATGGCTAGAACCATCTCTGGCTCTTCAACAGTCAGTGTCTCAAGAGGCCTTCAAAAGAGCATAGAAAATGCACACAGCCCCACTGCTAACCCATGTCTTACTCCCATGGTAGCATTACTATGTCAGTATCAAATTATAAATTGTTTTACTGTATTTCAGCATAATTACTCCAAGGTTACTCTACTAATGATTCACTTGTGCTCTTTGTCCTATACACCATGTAGAACTGCTTAAGGGAAAATAGTCTTTCCATAAGAAAGTCTGAGCTTTGAACTTTTATTTATTTTTCCTTTATTTTCTTTAATTGAAGTTCAATTTGCCAACATATAGTATAACACCCAGTGCTCATCCCGTCAGGTGCCCTCCTCAGTGTCTGTCACCCAGCCACCCCATCCTCCCTCCCCTTCTGCAACTCTTTGTTTCTCAGAATTAGGAGTCTCTCACGGTTTGTCTCCCTCTCTAATTTTTACCACTCGTTTTCCCTTCTTTCCCTTATAATCCCTTTCCCTATTTCTTATATTCCCCATATGAGTGGTTTCACTCATATGAGCTTGACTTTTAAATGATAGGCAACTAAATGTGACTATGTTTCCAAGTTGTTCTACCTCCCATCCCATAACAAACTCCTGAAGTAAAATTCTTTTATGTATTTCAAAACCTTTTTTAAGAAGGAAAATCAGAAGAGATCTCTTACGATAACTATAAGCACGTGGTGATTCAATATGAAAACCAAGCTTTAAAAAATCTGCTAATGTTATCAGTGTTCCCCATTTGGTAATAAAAAGTCTGAATTGATTTTTTCCAGTTTTAGTATAAAAAATATGACATAACGAATTTCAGCTTGATATAATGTGAAATAGCCAATATATTAAACCCCAAAGTGAAATTTAAATTGGCAATCGTGTCAGATTCAAGTCCCTGAATGAATATTAATTTAAAAACTAATCATTTTCCAACAGGTTGAAGCTTCAAAAATGCTAGTTCTTGAATAAAAGCTGTTAGATCCATTACTATAATATCAGGCATCTTTTGTTTAAGAAACTAGACCGCCAATGTTCAGTATGTCTGGCTCTTCCTGGCATCATTTTTGCTCAGAGATTTAATTATTTAAAACTCATCTCTTTTTTCTGAATTTGGGGAAATTAAAATTCTGATTTTACTGATGGAAAGCTGATACTGAGTGAACTGAGGTAAGGTATGAGGTTAGATCTGTTAATTAATTTTAAGTCACTAGCCCTTTGTAACTTATATTCTGGTTTCTGAGCCAATTTTATGAGTAAAGGTATGTTTTATCTTTACGCATACAACACACATGTACATGCATGCACACCCCATACAAACTCATTGATTTGTGGCCATATTGGAGGATGAGTAAAAATATGCATACACATTAATTAGACTTGCAATTTGAAATGAGACTAAACCAGATTATCAATTATGTGCCCTATCCTATGTCCAGCATGATGGAAGTCTCTAATCCCCAAGTCAAACAGAATTTGGATGTACGATATAATAATGCAACAGTATATCGCATTTTATATCAACATATATTCTTTGCAGTTATATAGTGAGTTACAAACAGCAACTGTCCATATCTTGGCCAGAAAATCTACCAAAAAGTGTTCCTGGATGAATATCAGAGAGCATGGGCAAGCAGAAAAAAAGCACAAGCCCAGGGATGTCTGGGTGGCTCAGAGACTGAGTGTCTGCCTTAGGCTCGGGGCATGATCCCAGAATTCCAGGATGGAGTCTCACATCGGGCTCCCTGCATGGAAGCCTGCTTCTCTGTCTGCCTGTGTCTCTGCCTCTCTCTCCATGACTCTCATGAATAAATAAATAAAAATCTTGAAAAAAAAAAAAAAAAAAAGCCCAAGCCTGATGATCAGCTCACGGAGCTGGCTCTGTCACTTACCATCTAGACAACCCTACAAAACTCAGAGGAGATTTCTAAACTTCAACTGTGCCTCGCCCCACACTCCACTTATGTTTTTATGGGAATTGAGAGGGAATTCAAGGAAGCCTCCTTTTGTCACCTAGTCCAAACCTCCTATTACATTAGTAAGGAAACTAAGTCAAATGGTTTTGTTAAGACCGCAGAGTATCATTACCTGAATAAATTATCCCTACATCCAATCCCTTGTCCTTTCCATGACTTTATAGCAACCTTTAGCACATTCCTTTTTAAACATCTATAACATGAATTTATTATAAATTTCATAGTATCTCCAATGTATTCAGACTGGTGTCCAATCTAAAGGAACCCTATGCAGATCTCCAATTTAGAATAAGTGATCACTAATTTTCCTTCAATGTATCCAGATTCTCATAATGCTGGTGTCTCCAAATGCAACAAGAAATGCGAGGTGAACAAATGACCGATCTCGACGGTTTTCCAATGTTTTATAATTGTTCTGTAGTTTTAACTCAAAATGTAGAATGGGAAAAAATTTTATGTAAAAATAAATTTTAAAGAGTAGTACACAAATTGGAAAGGACAAGTTTTCTTTTGATAGCCCAACAGATATGAAATAAAGCAGTCTCATTAAATCATAAGTACTTTAACCTTTTCTTGAAAGAAGGGGAAGATTTAAAGATTTATAAAGAAATTTTTGCCTAAACTAGGAAATGACTCATATTTGACATGTATTGAAATGATAATGCTGATTTCAATAGGCACTCTAAGAGCATTTTACTCCCACGAGAGTAATTCAGTCATAGTTACCTTTTCACATTTGGATTTTAAACTTTCTTTTGTAAAGCTTTTAATGTACTACCGCCTGCCAAAACATGGCACGGTTTCACAGATAAGGCAAAATAACGACAAGTAAAAAACATTTTTTTATCATTGTTGATACAAAAATATGCAACAAACATTATCTATGTGACATCTTCTGCAGATTCCCTTTCTTCAACAGTTTCTAGCTCCATATTTTTAACATGATAACCTAACTCTGTTCCACTGGCCAGTGAGTGGAATGAACAATTTCAAGATACAGAACAAATTAGGCCCCTATCTGTAACCAGTGGAAAATGAGAGGTAAGTACAACCGGATTGAACCCATCGTGTGCTATACACAGGGCCTTAAAACCAGACATGACTTAACCCTTTTGTGGGTCCTTTCAAACCTAGTGCTATGGAGATGCAGCTCACTGCCAACTGCATTTGATAAACTCATATCCTAAGTAGAAGCTGAGTAGATAAAGCAAAACACACTGACTGGATATTCCTCTGTCAATACCTTCCTATAGAAATCCATCATTGCTACCTCTCTGTATTTATATTTAAATTTTTTTCCTAAGGCTTTTAATGGACTATGCAAAGACATAGCAGTATTTCAGTTACAACCAGGCAAAACACAGACCTGTACAAAGTGTCTCTAAATCCTCAAGAACGATATCTGTGCTGAAATAAGCTTTAAAGCCCAATTAACAATTCTCAAAGCCCTCAAAGGAGGTCTACTTCCAAACTGCTTCAGGTTGCAGAACCAATGTGAGAAATCAAAGATTATTCCCAGAACAAGAATAGGGGTGCAATTGTCCTCTAGTGTGAATGGGGTTTGCATGAAGCACTCCAGCTACTCCTATGAGCACGTGGGATGGGGACTGTCGTACATTGGACCTCTGGTATGAAAGGCAAGGGTGGCTTTTGGCTGCCCTGGGTACCCTGAATTGGAGAAAGGCTAAACGCTGTCTCCATTCCCAGGAACTGCAAAATACCAGATTTCTCACAGTTATCTCAGCCGTTAACAGCTTCTGAGGCTAAAACAAACTGTGGCTGACAACTAAAGTAATCATATAACACTTTCTGAGTGTCTGAAGTGTAAAGTTCATTAGTTCTAAGGTCAGCATTTTAATGCAACAGCCAAATTTTATTCACATCATCAGATGCAATCTGCAAAAGACAGCTGTAAAAACCAGGCGGGGGAGGGGGGGGGTTGAGGCTGCCATAACTAGTATAATCAGCCCCAGTCACTGAAAGAGCCCTGCCACAGTTTTTAACAAAATATACTAACCAAATAAAACAAAACTTTCCTGAGGATGTTATTACCCCAAAGAGCATTGTCCCAAGCTTCAGTGGGAGTTCTCCCAGCAATTCTGAGGTGGGGGGGAAACGCTAGCATATCAAGAGATACATCATTAGGTCATTTAAATGTTATTTTTCTTTAGTTGTCATTTACACATAAATGAAATCTACAAGGACTGCTTCTGAGCTTGTGGGAAGACGCCATTTAAAGGAAAGAAAGGAAGACGGATCCTTGTGTTTAACCAAATGTTAAATATTTTTTATTTTACTCACCTGCACACTAAGATGAATCCATTTCTTCACAAGAATTCTCCCCAGTGTCATTACTTTTATTGGAGGCTGCAAACCATTTACTGTGCGATAATAAAATATGGTCTCTTTCTCGGATATTGTAAGTTTGAACACAATCTGCCCATCCGCCGTCTTTTCTATAACACACCTTAGGAAGCAACCAAGAGAGAGAAAAGGTCAGCATCCAACCAAAAGACATGCTAAGGCATTGTGCAGTTACAGTGGTGTGAAAATAACCCTGAACCCCACTCAGAGGGGTGCCCGCTGCAGAAGTGCCTGCATGTCATTATATCCAGAGCAAGTGTTACTCCAATTAAGAAGCCCTTTTATTTCAATTAAAAAATAGAATTCTTATTTACAATATATTCCCCAAAACCTCAACACCCTTTATTTTATTTTATTTTTTTTTCAACACCCTTTATTAGAGATTCATGATGGAAACGAAAGTGGTTGAATCATCCGGCAAAACCAACATTTAGCCTATTGGTTCATTAGTCTTCTGCTATTTCTTTTATAGGAAGACAAGTCACTACATCCTGCTTGAGGATTGAGTCACCCGCGCAAATCTTTTTTTTTTTTTTTTTTTTTTTTATGTAAAGAGAATTTAGCATCCATAGAAGACTCTAAAGTGCTAGCCCTGAAGTCAGAATCGCTCTATTGAATTCCCATGATGAAATGGAGAATGGACAACTGCAATCTCGACTTACTTCCTCCTCAACAGGCCAGAATGCAAAGCCAATGTCTGTAAGAGCTCTCCATGGCCACACAGCCCAACTGAGGCACTGGGATGACATTAATGATCTTGGATGAAAGGTCATACAGTCTTCTAAAGACCATAAAATATTATGAAATAATATTTTGATAGAATAGAAGAATGTCCAGAAATTATCTAGGTCTTATGTCAGGCCAATTATCAAATTATTTGAAAAATCACTTCTATCCTCATCATAGTCACACACTTTCCCCATCCCTTTGAAGAGGACAAATAGTGTTTTTGTAAATGCTTATTTTCTGTGTTAATTCATATTTCATATAAACTAGCTTGTGGTAATTATAGGATTGTATATTTCGGGTCACTCTGTACCCACTGAGCAGAAACAGATACGAACTTAAGCCACATTCCTCTCTATCACATTTCGTGTTAACAATTCAACTTCTTAGCAGAAGAAAGAATATGATGAACACTTGCTAGTAGCCTCCTGGGTGGCTTATTCCCAAAGGTCTGCTATTTGAAGACAAATATCACTGACATTGGCCCTTAACATCTCCCCAAATAACTAGCTCTTAAAGATGCTCATCAACCTGCATCCCACAGACAAGAACTCAACAAGGTGTCCCCTCCGAGGCAGGAGAATTTCATCATGTCCTGGAAGAATTTGGGTCCCTTTCTTCACCCAGTTGCCTCCTACTCAGCTCAGGCATCTCCAGGACTAAGCCTGATCTTAGAACTCTTCTCTGGTGCAGGGAAGGGGGGGCCTCCTTGGTATTATTTTAACACACTATGCTGCCTTACTAAAGGCACCATCTGTCTTCCCATTAGCTCATGAGTTTTCTGAGAACAGGAGCAGAGCCAGGTACAGAGTGGACCCTGAAAATCTGATGAGTCAAAGACCAAATCAAAAAGAGGAAGTGGGGGATCCCTGAGTGGCGCAGCGGTTTGGCGCCTGCCTTTGGCCCAGGGCGCGATCCTGGAGACCCGGGATCGAATCCCACGTTGGGCTCCCGGGGCATGGAGCCTGCTTCTCCCTCTGCCTGTGTCTCTGCCCCTCTCTCTCTCTCTCTCTCTCTCTCTCTGTGACTATCATAAATAAAAATTAAAAAAAAAAAAAAAAGAGGAAGTGTCAGGGCACCTGGGTGGTTCAATGGTTGAGCATCTGCCTTTGGTTCAGGTCATGATCCCAGAGTCCTGGGATCAAGTCCTGCCTCAGGCTCCCTGCGGGGAGCCTGCTTCTCCCTCTGCCTATGTCTCCACCTCTCGCTGTGTCTCTCATGAAAAAATAATTATTTTTTTTTTAAAGAGGAAATGTCAAAGAAACAAGGGTAAGAATGGCTCAACCTGGAAATATTGCTAAAGATGTTTTAAAACTTTCCTTAAAGGTCACACTTTCCACAAATGATTCCTTCTCACTGGCATGTATTCTTACCTGGAGTTGAGAGGTGAAAGTAAGATTGGAGAACACTTAATAGTATTTCACTGTCACTATTTTTCTATATTCTATACAATTTTTTTGGCAAAATAAAATTGATAACATATGAAAACGAAGGTATTTTTAACATCGGCAAATAGGTTTAGTTGACATAAAGTTTTCACATAAAGTAGAAACACAGCTTTATAGAAATTCTACTGTGATGTTTTTAACCCTTCAGTGGGTGGGTGGATTTTTGTAAATCACTGGGATGAAAGAGTTCTCTTAACCCCCTGCCTCCAGGTCTCCAGGTTTCAAACAACCTAAGAAGAGTTTGTCTCTACTCCTTTTTCTTGAGTTTAAATCAACAAGTTAAAATTTGACCATTACTCAAGAATGTATTTGCCAAATGCAGGCTTATTTTCCCAAGCTTACTGAAAATGCATTTCTTAATATGTTATTGATTATCTTCCTTGCTATTTTGTTTGCTTGTAAACATACTCGCTTTGGTAGATAATGAATGTGAGAGGAAGGCAGGTAGCAAAATATTTAGGAACTGGATTTATTCTGCTCCTGGATAAACAATAATTGGATAATCCATGCTTTGTTTGTTTTACTTATCTACTGCAAACACCCCGAAATTCCCCCAATTCCCATAGTTATTTTAGTTTTGAGAATGGAAACGACCTTGATGCATGGAAGTCTCCAGACCGTAAACCATGTGCCACTGCCTCTATCAATACCCCTCTGTCTTATTTATACAAAATGATACCAATAGAAGAAGAATTTGGTAGAGACATATCCCGTGGGGAAAACTTGGGAAAAAATAATTTTCCCTAGCCATATTTGTCAGCAGACAATTTTTTAAGACTCTTTGGGTACTCTTTACATAAACTGAGGAGGTTGGATTTACTGACATTTCAAACAGTAAAAAAACAAGGTTTGCTTTTGGGGGAGATACAGAAATAGAGATAATGGTTTGTGATCATTTTCACTCCAAATGAAGAAAAATGCCAACTTTCACTTGGCAAATGAAAACTAAACACCAAAGACATTTAAGTCATATTTGCTTATGAGATTATAAGACTTTTCTGGTTTGTTTCACAAGTTTTTAGCTATTTGGCCAACACTCTCAAACAAAGAAACTGTCACAAGGGGAAGAGCCAAAAGCCCTACAGGAAGACAAAAGATAAGCAAAAAATGCCTCAAAACTTCCTTACTTATTCAAATCTCCAGATTGGCTCTAAACACTTAGGGAAAACACGTTAGAGGTCAGTTTTAGAAACTATTACAGAATGAAAAACAGGTAATCACATAAACTAACATAAAACAATGTTAAGGCAGCCCCAGTCCAAACTCACCAAAGGCATTTCTACTGGTATCAATGGCATGGAAGCTTTTGGGAATCGCTTACGCTTACCTATATATTCCCTAACAGAAGGCACCACAAGGTAAAAGGCCAAAAGCTGTATCTTTTCAGTGTTAGGGGATTATTCATTTATTCAACTCCTATTATTGGGCATCTTCCATGAGTCGAACATCTCTTCCTGGGAAAATAAGGATGAATAAAACACAACCCTAAGCCCTTGGAGAGCTGCTATGCCTGGTTAAATTTTCATACTCTGGCAGGAGCGGGCTGGTTATAAAAACCTAGATCAGAACTTAGAAAATACCAATTATTTGTACTACTTGCCCCTTCCACCTTAAAACCCACAGTGAGCCTGGCTGAGCCTCTGAGGGCTAAGACCAAAGTTTTCACCCACCGGCTGGAAAATAAATGAGACGTGGAAACATGCCTGCCTGCAATGAAGCTATTTTAACAAATTCTTTTCTGAGGGCTCACTCGCCTATGAAAAGGAGGGGGAAAAAATTCTAAATTCAGGGCGGGGTGGGGGGGTGGGGGGGGAAGGTTTGGATTGTAAACCCAAATGGGAAGACTACCATAGGCGTTGATGTTCCTGAATTCCAGAGTTAGCCTCCACTGCTGGTTAGGGGTCAAGTGGCAATGATCTTCACTACTAGGGATTGTGCAGGACCCCAGGAAAGCTTACACTCACTCTCCTACTTACATTACACCTTCTTGCTCGGGTTTCAGCCACACGGCTAAGGTAAAGGATGCCTCCAGCCTTGGAGAAGGAGGAGAGGAAAAGCAATCCTGCTGATTTCCAAAGATGAAACTGGTGGCGTTGCTCTGGCAGGCGGGACACAGGTCGTGCTTGTCCAGGGTGATGCAGCTGCGCAGGCCCGCGGGGAGCAGGGCGGTGTAGACGGGAGGGGAGGATCTGTGGGGGCAATCCTGGATGCAGAGGCGCTGGGTGCAGAGCCCGAGGCCCTCGGCGGCGGCAGAGGGGTGACAAAACGTGCTTCGCCCACAGGTCGCTTGGGGGGGCACAAGGGTCAGGCTCTTGAAAGCGCCCACGTTCTCCAGCCTGGGGAAGAGACCCTGAGGGGCGGCCAGGGAGATGGCAGCGAAAGACGCGAAGAGCAGAGCTTCGGGGACGCGGGTCAGGGGGCGGGGGCCCAGGGCCCGAGCCGGGCGCCGCATGGTCACAGCCGCGCACGCTCCCCCCGCGCCCGCCCGCCGCGCCCCGCAGCAGGTGCCTCAGGTGCCCCGGGGATGCTCCATGGCCCGCAAGGCGCGCAGCCGTCCTCACGCCCGGGCCACACCGCAGGCGGCCTTGGCGAGGGTGCACACATGGGGGGCCGCTGGGGGCTGGGGAGCAAACACAAAAAAAAGGGTCAAGGACAACCTGCCTCCCCCTTTGCAACGTAACTTCACCCCAAGCCCGAGGACCCTGAGCCCTGGACAACACACCTTGTTGAGCTTCTCAAAGCAAACAGCATTTTGAGGCACCCCGTCGGGAGGAAAAATACTCTTTTTTTTGCTCACTGTCCTGTGGGGCACTTGAGAAGCAGAGCAACCACTTACATAGTCATACACCCACGCACCTGCGCTACGTGGCTATACCCACGGGCACCCACGCCGAGGTCGACACAGATGCACTGATATTTCGTGCGACCCTATTTCGCCAGGCGGTATTGCAGGTTGCTAGCCACCCACCCAGCCCCGGGGAATTAGCACGATCGACTTAGCAAGGGAAAGAATTGCATGGACTTTTCTGTACACATGCACCTTAGGTTGTAGCGCACAGCTAACTTGCAGATGTCCGAAATAAAGCTGGCAAAGCACTTTGGGCCTCCCCCCCCCCCCCCCGCCCCCATCCCAGCATGTGCAGCAACTTTAAGCTCACGGTAAAGCTGATTAGAAACCCGACACCATCTGTCTGTCCTATGCCTTAGTATTTAGCAAACGTCTGTGTTCGTGTTTCCTCATATGACTACGTATTTGGAGGTTAAATATGGACCCCTAATAAGGTGTCAGTAATTGTATTGATAAATAAGCTGAATTACCATTTCTTTATTGCATCTCAACCAGTCCCTTCAGTGTGACAAATGGCTCTTCACAGGACCGCTGTCCCCCGTTGCCTGGCAACGCTGCGGTACCCCCCGCCCCAACCCTGGGTTACTCTCAGCAAATAGGCCACAGCAGCAGGAACGCTGCGAGGAAGACGTGGGTGCCCAAGGAGACTATTCTGCACGGCAAACACTTGGTTACCTGAAAACTCAGAGCGCAGTCTGCTTGGTGGCCGGTCTGGAACTGAGCTCCCCAAGCTTTCAGCAGGTGCTTCAGGCAGTGGGAGGGACCTGGAGGGGGCCAGGCATGCATAATGTTAAAGTAGCAGGACACCTTATCCTGTAATCTTCTTGGGGCTTCTCCCCTTTCCCTCTTTGCTGCACCTCGATCCATTTAATCGTGGAATCGAAAGGATCGGCCACCGTTCGACAGTAACACAAGGAGTAATTTCTAGTGCTCTCTCCTTTCTGGGCAATCGAATGGCTAAACCTTAACATATTGATGCCCTGGAAGCTTGGTCCATGGATGTGAGTTTCTGTCGCTGCTGCCTTCTTTGCCCCTGGAGGTCCCTCTCCCAAGTACACATTTCTCTACATCATGAGGAGCATCTGATGTTATTTCTAAATATTACATTTGGAAATGGGAGATTTTAATTCAACTACCGAAGTGATAGGATTATTGACTTTTTAGCTGCCTAAGTGGATATGAATACGTATATATTTATGAGTGCATGTTTGGTGTCGATTCTATCCAAGACTCTCTCTCTTCTACTCTCTGGGATATCTCATTCTAGATGAGAAATATCCTAAAGCAACTGATACTTCTATCGCTCCATACTTAGAAGTGGAAACCTGTTTGGAAAACAACTAGTCCACTGTGGTTCTGCTTTCTGTAAGTTATCTTATTTAGAGATATGTTTAGAAACGAGAGAAAGGTTTTATAGTGTTTCTTCTGTAAGGCAGCCAGAGACAAACCCCAAGAATGACCTCTTCAACTTCTTTTACTTTCTCCTCAATGAGAGACCTGGAAAGCACAACCTTTTGTCTATCAACCTGAGCAGAACTAGGTGCTTCTAGAGGAAACCTCTAACCTTTGTCAAAATATCCTATTTTCTACTTGTTGATTATTACAATCTTGCAAGGGTGAACTTCATTAAAAACAAATTCTAATGTAAGGCCTTGAGAATTTGAGAAAATTGGAAATAGATACTTTGGATGCAGTGAATTAGACAGATGCATTGTTCAGACCTGTTACAAAATATGCACGTATGTCTTGAAACAAGTTATCTGATCACTGGCTTCCCCTTATGCCTTGTGAATGAATCCAAGGCCTAACTTTTTAAATTGCGTAACTACAGCATATCTTTTGGGTCACCATTCTGGGGATAAGAGATCTTCTACCATAAAACTCCTGCTTTGTAGTAGGAAGTCATGACTCGAAATAGATAATCTAAGATTAGCGATTCTGCTCCACATTCACAAACTCTGCCTGTAATTTGCAAAGGCAGACAATGGATTGACACATCCCTCAACTTTTGCAGTTTGGTTCCTATCAATCCTGAGGACACATCTAGTAAATGAATCAGGCATCCACAGTTCCACCACCCATATTGCTGCCTGAGAAATAAGTATAGAAAAAAATAAAAGTGTACAGGAGGGAAGTTCAGCTAAACATGTAGCTGTAAGCTCTTGTCTTCTCCTTCTCCTCCTTCTTTTCCTTCTACTCCTTTTTCTTCTTTCATATATTTCTGTGGATTCATGGGGGTGGTTCTGGTTTGGAGCAGCTTGGCTGAGTTTGGAAGGTCTGATTTGGCCTCGCTCTTTCAACTAGCAGTTGTCTTGACAGTCATGGGAGCCTACCCCAGGCTCATTCTGAACATAGCAGAAAAATTCCCAGCACCGTAAGATGGGAGGCTGCCATGTGCAAGTAATTTTCATGCCTCTGCTTGCATCACATTTGCTGATGTCCCATTGACCAGAGCAAGTCACATAACCAACACCCCATTGACCAGAGCAAGCCACATAACCAAGCCCAGACTCGAGGGCTATAAAATAGATTCCACTCTTCAAAGAAGGAATGGCAAAGTCACACTACAAAGGGACACACACACAGAATGGAAAGAATTTGTGACCATTTTGTGATCTACCCCCAGAGAGTTGCTCACAATTTCTTTGTCTAGTTGTAAAGACACCTTGTCACATTGAATCACTATTGCCTTGTTTTGAAAAAGTCAAGAAAATGGTAGTTTAGATACGTAACACTAAGCAAGTTCATACTCATTCTGGAAAAGCTTACTCTAATAAGCTTAGTTTTTCAAGCACTTAAGAGTAAGTTTTGATAGGCAAAATCAAGATGTATTTTTTGTTCCTGGGTTTTTAGAACCCCTGGATTTGCTATTAAAATGGTTGAACTTCGGGATCCCTGGGTGGCACAGCGGTTTAGCGCCTGTCTTTGGCCCAGGGCGCGATCCTGGAGACCCGGGATCGAATCCCACGTCGGGCTCCCGGTGCATGGAGCCTGCTTCTCCCTCTGCCTGTGTCTCTGCCTCTCTCTCTCTCTCTGTGACTATCATAAAAAAAAAAAAAAAAAAAAAAAATTAAAAAAAAAAATGGTTGAACTTCTGGCATAACTGATCAAGAAAAAATAATAGATGTATAATAATATTGGGTATGAAATTACAGGCATACACTATAGATATAACCTGATTATAAATATAAGAAAATATTGTAGACAAATTTATGATAATTCGGCTTGAATTCTTAGCAAAATTAGACAAATTCCTAAAAACATTTCCAATGTAAGCTAATTTGAGAAGAGAACTAGAGACAACCCAAATTAAACTAATTCTGATTTTTATACTCTTACAAATGGAATAAAAGAGAACATTTCCCAACTTATTTTATGAGGCTAGTATAACTTTGATATACATATTAAAGAAAAAAAGAAGATAAAAAGAAAAATTATAGACCATTCTCACTAAGGTACATAAACAAACAAAAAAAAAATTCTGAATAAAATATAAGCAAATTGAATCCAGAAATGTATAAAAAGATTAAATCTCCTGACCAAGTTGGGTTCATTTCAGAATTACAAAATTTACTCGAATTTAAAAATATGTTAATGTTTATGTTAACCATAAAACTATATTAATGAAAAAATTCATGTGATTTGTTTAGGACCAAAACCCTTAAAAATTTTTAATTTAGAATCAAAAACTATCTAGAACCAGAGCCCTTAAAAAACGAAAAACATAACTTGACATAAGTCTAGCACTTTTGTAAAATCAGGAATAGAACAAGGACACACACCATCACTACCTCTATTAACTATTTCGCTAGTCAGTGCACTGAATAAGGAAAATAAATACTGAGGTAAGTACTGAGGTGATTATCAGATGTGATATATCTCTCTAGATAACACAATCTAAAGACAAATATTTGGGGCACCCGGGTGGCTCAGGGGTTGAGCATCTGCCTTCAGCTCAGGTCATGATCCTGGGATCTGGGATCAAGTCCCACATCAGGCTCCCTGCACAGAGCCTGCTTCAACCTCTGCCTGTGTCTCTGTCTCTCTCTCTCTCTCTGTGTCTCTCATGAAGAAATAAAAAGAAAATCTTTTCAAATAAAAATAAATAAATAAATAAATAAATAAATAAATAGAATAGAATAGAATAGAATAGAATAGAATAGAATAAAGACAAATATTTGACCTGAAGAGAAGATTTATATATGATTCATGCTGTTGCTCAGTTCCTGGGGCTCTCTTTTTTTTCGAGCTACATCCTACTTGACCCCTTGTCAAGTTAGAGGTGGCCATGTGACGTGCTTTAGCTAATGAAATATGAGCAGCGACATGTGCCATTGCCAGGGTGAAGCTACAAGTAGCGGTGTGCAATTTACTATGCTTGCTCACTTCTCTCTTTCTCTCTGCCATGTCCAGATGGTGCTGCTCTGTCGGCCTCTTTCCCTGACTGGGAAGACATAGATCAGAGTCCCCCCTGCCGACCCTGTTGGACATGTAACATGTGTAAGAAATAAACTTTTAGTGTTTCAAGGAACTTTTTTGAAATTTTGATATTCTTTATTAACACAGAATAATTTAGCCCAATCTGATAGAGCGAGCAATGGACAAAAATCCATTGCACTTCTCGATGCCAGCGAAAGAATGAAAGCAGACCAGAAAATGTAACTAACCAAAAGACGCAATGTATAGTATAAAGTACATAGGAAGAAATCTAAAAAGTGCATTACTACTATGAAAAAAAAAAACACAGTTAATCTTTATTGATTAACATTCAAGAGACCTAAAACAAAGGGAGAGATATATTATGTTCTTGGATTAAATGACTATCATAAGGATTAAGTTTTTAGATGGTAATCTATTAATCCAATGCAATTCCTATAAAAATCACAACAGTTATTTATGGCACTTGACAAACTTGCTCTAGAGTGTATACAGAACAAAGAGCTAACAGGATCCAAGGCACTGCTGAAGTAGAAGCAAGTTAACAAGAGTCTATCTTGGCTAACAGATTTTAGGACAAATATGAAAGCCATATAAATTAGGAGGGTATAACATCAGAGCAGAGAGAGAGAAAAAAAATCCAATAGAAACCTAAAGAACCGCAAGAAAATACTCACATATCTATAGGGACTTAAATATTTGTTTCTGCATATCATTAGGAAAAACACAAGTCGATAAGAGTTGTAAGGAAAATTAATTACCCTTACTAGAAAATAAAAGGAAATTGGATCCCAATCTCTGACCAAATATAAAAATTACCATATACAGGGAGATTGAGACTTAAGTGAAAGAAACACAACTTTAAAATTAAAGAAGACACTTTAATGACCTTTGAGACAGGAATGTATTTATTTATTTTTTTAAGATTTATTTATTTGAGAGAGAAGTAGAGAATGAGGAGGGGCAGGCGGGGAGAGAAAAACTTAAACTGACTTCACACTGAGCGTTTACTCTGATTTGCGGCTCAATCTCATGACCCTGAGATCAGGACCTGAGCCAAAAATCACAAGTCGGATGCTTAGCCAACTGTACTACCCTGTCACACCAGGAATGTATTTCTTTTTCTTTTTCTAAGATTTTTTTTTATCTGTTTATTCATGAGAGACACAGAGAGAGAGAGGCAGAGACATAGGCAGAGGGAGAAGCAGGCTCCCTAAGGGGAGCCAGATGCAGGACTCGATCCCAGGACCCCAGGATCACAACCTGAGCCTAAAGCAGACGCTCAACCACTGAGCCACCCAGGCGTCCCTTCAGGAATGTATTTCTTAAAAGAGGACAAAACCTAAGAGATGAATCAATGTTACTACATTAAAGCTAAGAACTTCTGCCCAGATATCCTCCTAAGGTGGTAACATAAGCCACTTAGGAGACATGTCACACACAACGGAAAAAAGATCGCTGTACAGAATGCTCACACAATTGCTACAAATCAAAAGATAAATACCAGAATTTTTAACAAGATGTGATGTGAACAAACATTTCACAGAACAGTAAACACAAGGATCCAATAAGCTTATAGGGGGTGTTCAGCTTTATCAGCAATCAGGGAAGGGCAATTTAAAGCCACAGTGAGATTTTACTTAGATAGTACAAATTTTATTTTTCTTACCTTTTCTTTGTTATTTTGTTTTTATTGAAGTTTGATTCACCCACATATAGTACAAATTTTAAGTCAGGAAAATGCCAATTTTGATGGACAGTAGGTAGGAACGGAAACTCTAGATATTTCTGGCGGAAGAGGAAATTGAGGTAAGTGCTTCAAAGAACAATTTGGCATATTTAGAAAAGCTGAAGCTACATATATCATAGGAAGTTCCCACGTGGGCACCTTCATTAGAACACCTTAGCAGAGGACGTATGCCAGGAGTGGGCTCTGCGGACGCACAGCAGCTGGTTAGGGTACTACTGCCAGAAGGCTAGCAACCGCTCAATGCCTGTGACAAATATCAATAAGTTGTCATCCTATTACAATGAATTCTGCTGCTTATCTCATTCTGCATTATTTTTTTTTCTTATTTATTCTGCTTTGCTCCTGTCTTTTGCAGTTTTCTGTGATACAAGTTGGCTGTGGAAACAGTTCTCCAATCAATTACAGCAGGTTTCTTCTGCCCCAAGTTAAAGCGGGCAGGCACAGTTAAAGCACATTTCAAAAGAGGAGGAAAAACAACTACTTCCCTCCCCCACCCCATACATTTTCTTTTTCTTTTAAAATTACATAAGGACCAGATGAGCACCATAGAAAAGATTTTTAGAGACAAAGTGAACGACCTCAGCCGCATGGCACAGTCATCTACTCATTACGCCTCTGCCATTAGAATGTTTACCTTTTCCTACAAACATGAAGCACGCATTTCCCATACAAAACAGATTCAACATTCTGCAGAAGTTTAGGAAAATGCTTCCCATCTTTGAAAATTCTCTTCCATTTTCTTTTGCGATTTTCTGAGCCAGTACAACTCCTTGCAATGCTTACAATTCAGGGAGTAAAATGAAATCACTTTTTTTTTTTCTTGGTGAATAGCAATAATTTGCCTATCATTTGGTTTCCAAATTCTCACTAAGGCTGCTAATAATACAAGGTAGCTAAGAATAAATCTAAGAAAGAGTATGTGGGTAAAAGTGACATGTGTCACTTGCAGGAGAAAGTTTAAAGAAGCCGGGGCTGGAGTGGCCCCCTCTCATGATGTGCTGATTATATCAAGAGGCAGCATATTCAGCAGGGTGCAGTTTTCCAAATGTCCACAACACCTTGAACACCCTGATTACCCACAATGTGCAGGTAACATGAAGGACGTGGAGCAAAAGCAAGAAATAAACCCAGAGGGTTTTAAGCCTTTGAGATTTTAGGGTCATTTTTCATGAGAGTAGGGACTATGCCATGTGGTACACAGGACCTGCTGCATTTCCTTTTTTTTTTTTTTTTTTTTTTCCTGCTGCATTTCCTAACACACCTATACAGGCCCTGGGATCAAAGTGGACTCGAGAACAAGGCTGGTATGGTGTGTGGACCACTAACACCTAATCTGCATCCACAGAAGCACATTTCCTCCTGTCAGCTGGCAGGGCTGACCCTGCAGAGTGGAAGCATCTCCTTGCAGTGCCTAGAAGGGAGTTGCTGCAGCTTTTAATTTTCCAGTTATAGCTGCGAAAGCCACAGCTATTCAGCCCACAGAGGCTAGTGTTGGATCCAGCGGTCAGCAAATGAATACAACCAAGCAAAACCTGACCACAATCTCCTCACATGGGTCTTGGAAAAGGAGATAATTTATTCTGGCAAGCAAAACTCTCCCAGAGAGGGAGAGCCCCAACAAGGGCCTGTGGGAAGAAGAGGACAGGTAAAGGTATGGCTGGGCCAGAAGAATAGCACAGAAGCTAGTCAATTGAGAGAAAATAACCAGAACCGTTGACAGGGGCATTTTGTGTGAACAGGTCTCACTGCCAGTCACCCACCCCAGGAGGCAGGGCAACTAGAAAAGTTCCCCTTTATACCACATCTCTGCCTTAAGTGTCAGGCAAAAGCTATACCTTAATTACAGGAAAATCCACTATGCCAGAGAAGGGCAGCCTCCTTTCTTGGAATGGGTTAGCGATATAGCCAGGGGCTCCATGGAAATGGACTTCTCACCATTGTTGGATTCTCACAGCGAGGCCTAGAACCTTGATAATGATGCATTCGCCTCCTTGAGAATATCAGCAACTTCAGAACATCCTACAGCCAAGGATAAACACCCCAGGAAAAGATAAACCCCAGGACAGCACTCCCTCATGGAGCCAGAGACATGCCCGCAGGAATGTGATCCTTGAGGGCTTAGTCGGCCACAGTGAAGGGATGTTTCCCAGTCTGAGGAGACAGTTACTTGGAAAGACAAGCAAAGCATCATGCCTCACTGCTGTGGCTTAGCCCCATCTCCCATAGATGTAGAAAAGCTGGTGAGGGAAGTCTGTTTTAGGAAACCCCTCCTTCTTCACCCCCTAAAATAATAAAAAGTTAGATGAATGAACCATATTCCCTCCATCACCCAGAAGATTAGGGCAGGTGGTCAACCACTTAGTGGTTAAGAATGCAAGCTCCAGACACAGCCTGGGGTAGAAACCTGGCTCCCCTACCTAGTGCCTGTGTGTTGTTGGCTGGTTACATTTTTTGCTTTGGCTTCCTCATCCACAAAATGAAAATGTGACCTATCTCCTAGGGTTTTGGGGGGATTAGATGAAGAGAACAAAAGCAATGACCGGGTTTTCACTGCTAGTGTTCTTTTTTTTTAAAATATTTATACTTAATGAGATAGTTTGAAACTGTAAATCCAAAGGCAAATAAAACAAGTAAATTTGGAGGAAATGCTACCATTTGATATTTCCCTGTCATTAGAGTTTACCAAACATTCCCATAGATTACTTCACTTGACCTTTATGACCACTCTACAAACTCAACAGAGACAATCACTCCAAAAATACACATGAAGAAAATGAGAATCAGAGCTTAAGTGGCTTGCTCAAAGTCACTTGACTGGTAAGTGGCAAAGCCTAGACAAAGCCCAGATTATCTGGATTGAGCCTCGTACTTGTCATTTTATACTAAAGTTGAACTAAGCAGGTTTCACGGAAGTGGTGGGGTGTTGAATTGTGCCTGGAATGTTGAGTTTTTATAGAGAACAATGAGCATTAGATTGACAGAAACAATCTAAGTGAAGACCCTGAGCTCAGAATAAAGACTGTCCCGCATTTATGGGACACATTTTTCCTGTAGAAAAAGGTAGAGAAATACAATTCAGCTCTCTAAGGTAGAACTGATCAGATTTCCAGATTTTTCTGCAAAATGTTTGAAAGTTTAACAAGGGTACTATAAAGCAACTTTGAAGAGTTTTTTATTCAATATCTAGGTCCTATCAGTTCTTATTCTATTGCCTTGATCAAGATTGTTGAACACATGTTCTTATACTTCTTAAATTATGCAAACTCTCTGATGATCCAAGAATTGTATTTGTTTGAGGCATAAAAGCCTCACATCGATATTTCAGGTTACACTGGGACAGGAGGAGAACTTGATACCATTGATAGCATGTGGCAGGCCATCTAATTCCTGTCCATTCTTTCTTCTCAGCCTGGGTAAGGGCCCAGAGTGAGCCTGGCAGGTGAATTCAAGAGTGGCTTTCTAGCTCTGCGCCTGGCAGCGAAGTAACAGCTGGGAAGCAGTATGGGACAGGTCGCGGCAGGCAAGTTAATGGCTGGTGAGCAGCACAAATAGGTGGGTGTGGGTCTGAAAATGAAAATGACACAATGTGGAGAAGGACAGCAGGCAAGCAGAGCAAAGACCTGAGCTCAAGCCAAACAGACAATCGGCAATAATTAAGGGTCAAGTTTCTAGAAAGGGCTGTACCCTCAGAATGACATGGTGCTTCTTTCACAAAGTGGGAAAGCTCTGGATTGCCTGAAACCCATGGGTCTGTGGTTTCGAAATGTTTTTGAAAAAGTGTCATTTTCTTGAGGGGGAAAACATGAAGACAGAGCAGGACGCGTGGCACATGGAGCTAAGCAGGGAGGGTGGTATATTTGGTCTTCAAAACTCAATCCAATTGAATAACATCTAAAATAAAGTGAGTGAAAATTAATGTGTGCTACATTTAAAGGAAATGGAGAACACATAAGTCATGAGGATGGGAACAAAAATTGCTTTGCTTTGAAGAAAAAAAACAAACATTATGTGTTTGAAAGATTTTTTGGTTTCAATTGTGGGGAAATAATATGGAATATGCTATAAGCAGTAAACTCTTCTAGAAGGACTTTGTAATTCTCCATTGTTACTTACTCATGTGGCTTATTCATATAATTTTTAGGTTCCGAAGCTGAAGTCTTCAAGAAGAGGAGAGCAAGAAATAGAAAAATGATTAGGACAGTAAAATTGGAATGAAGTAGTTCTACAGAACAGTTTCTGAAACATATGCAAACACTATCACCTATTGGTGTAATTAAAACAGGTAGTTTGAGAAATAAGAGGCGTTACTTAGAAATTGCAAATAAGAGAAGTGATATGACCCTCAATCATGATAGGACCAAATATTATTTGATTTTGAACAAACCCGGTTTCCTGATGCCCAAAACAACATGATTCCTACCTTACCCCATACACATGAATGTATTTGATTACTATGTAAAAACCAAAATGTACATGAAGAAAGTAATGAAGGAATATGAGCCTGTGAGCAATTTTTTGAAATAATAGCACTACTAATAATAATGCTGCATGCACAGTATGTGTCAGATACTATATGGAAAATAATAACCTCATCTAATATTAAGCAATAGTTAATACTGCCCCTATTTTAGATATCAGGATATTGAACCCTGGATATTAAATAATTTTTTAAAGTCTCACAATTAATATTTAGGGGGAAAAACAAGATTCAAATCTACCTCCATCTAAATCTTCACCACAATGCCAGGTTGTTCTTAAAAGCATTAATCTCAGAGAGCATCTCAGTAGTAGACTTTTTCTTTTATTCTAAACATATCCCTTAAAATAATTTAGGTGATAGTAAGCATCTACAGTCTACCAGGCACTGGACTACACTAATTAATGAATGAAAACAAATCCTAAGAAAACCCTTAAAATTGAGGATTGGCCTTTTGCTTTAAGAAAAAAAAAGATTTATTCCAGGAGGGAATAGAAAGCCCTTAGTTTAATTGTGATCCACAGAAGCAGCATCTTTTGGCTATAGTATGTTCAGATGTTTCCAGTTCTGTTGTTCTAAAATAACATTAATAGAGCACGTTTAGAAGGATTAATTGAGAAAAAGCCATGAAGATGGGAAAAAATTTGGAGTAAAGCACAGTTTTGAATGAGTACTTGGTAAGATTGAAGTTATTGGCAATAAGGGAATCACTTTATGTAGGGGCAAATGAATCGACTATAATTTTAACCTAAAGTACCACTATAGGGGTTGTAAAATTCTTTCTACTTGGATAAATACTCTCTATTTCAATTGCAGCGTTCATTGAGAATGCAATAAAGAGTAACCTAACTTAACAAGACACTCTGACCACAAAAAAGGAACTCTTTGTTAGGCAGTTGCAAGACTGACCACCAGAACTGAAATAGAATTAAAATAAAGCCTTCAAATAACTCATCAAAAGCAGAGTAGAGCTCAAAAGAAATAAGTAGTATGGGCAAAGGTCTGATGAGACATATAACAGGTGACACACTATATCCTCAGCGACCTATGAGAAAGGGCCACTGCACATGATTATGTCATGTCCAGTTGAATATCAACACATAACTAGTAATTAATGATTTGTTGAATGAATGAAGGAGGGAATAAATGATTCAAATCTGGAATGCCCCTCATGGTTGGGATGCTAACCTGTATGCTGGACAGCCATGCTCTATGCTCCAGTTTTATCTTCAGGTGATATATAAAACTCAGAACTATAGCAAGATGCAGTAGCTTTGAGAGCTCCTAAAAACACCAACATAAGGTAGAGTAAGATGTGGAAGACTGACAGGCAGGGAGAAACCAAAAGAGTCAGAGGGGAAAAATAAAAAGAATTTGAAAGAGGGCCAAAAGTTCCAAACGGATTTTTTTAAAAGTCAACACTGGTCTCTATGAATTTGGTTACAGTAGTTACCTCATATGAGTGGAGTCATACAATATTTGCTCTTTTGTGTCTAGCTTATTTCACTCAGCATAAAATCTTATTTTAAAAAGAGTTTATGTATTGATTTGATAGAATCATCACAAGCAGAGGAAGCAGCAGAGGTAGAGGGCAAAGCAGGCTCCCCACCAAGCAGAGCTCCTGGTGCAGGGCTTGATCCTGGGATCACGACCTGAGTCAAAGGCAGACACTTAACCCTCTGAGACACCCATGTGCCCAATCACTTAACATGTTCTCAAAGTTCATTCATTTTCTAGCATAGGTCAGAATTTCCTACCTTTTTTAAGGCTGGATAATATTCCATTTTAAGTATATATCACATTTTCCTTATCCCTACATCTGTTGATGGATACTAGAGTTACTTTGGTTACTGAAAATAATGATGCTATGAATATTGATGTACAAACATCTACTCAGGTCCCCGGTTTCAATTCTTTTGGGTATGTACCCAGAAGTAGAATTGATGGATCACATAATAATTCTATGTTTAATGTTTTAAGGATCTACCATAGTGTTTTTTTATAGTGGCAGTACCATTTATATTCCTACCATCAATTCACAAACGTTTAAATTTCCCCATACTTAAAAAAAAAAATAAATAAATAAATAAATAAATAAATAAATAAATAAATAAATAAATAAATTTCCCCATACTCTAACACTTATTACTTCCTGATTTGGTTTTGTTTTGTTTTGTTTTCATTAATAGCCATCTTATTGAGTATGAAGGAATATTTTATTGTGGTTTTATTAGCATTTCCCCATGACTAGTGATGTTAAATACTTTTTCATGTGCTCACAGACTGTGTATGGATTTTGACATAAATTTATACCTAAACATATAAAAATCAATTGTCCAAATTTCTTTTTTGTGATTACTGTATCGTTTTATGCTTAAAACTTTATAAACTTTCCTGTGATCTACAAGACACTCATTCTGTAGTATCATTTTTAATTCAAGTATTGTTTTTAAAGTTAACTATTAACAGAGCACCGTTTATTAAGATCATCTGCATTTCTACTATAAATGTGATAGTGGCACTTTTATCATATAAAACATTATTATATATAAGATTTGTTTCTGAACTGTCTTATCAGCTAAAGGATTCTTTGGATCTTATACCTTGACTTCATTAGATATAAAAAGAATTGCATTATGTCTTAATAACAAGCGAAATAAGTAACCCCTTTTATTTCCCCATTTTTTGAAAAAGTTCTTGATGCTTCTTTCAATTATTCTTTTCTTTAAGATTTATTTATTTATTTGAGAGAGAGAGAGAGAGAGAGAGATGGGGATGAGGAGCAGAGGGAGAGACAGAGAGAGAGAGAGAATCTCGGGTAGACTCCTCCAGTGAGTGCAGAGCTTGACACAGGCTCAATCTCACAACCCTGAAATCATGACCTGATCTGAAATCAAGTCAAGCGCTCAACCAATTGAGCCAGGAACATGGTCCATCTTTATGTTTATTGATGACTTCTTTTAAATTATCAGGTCAAGGTGTTTAATTACAATTATTCATAAAGTTCTCAAATATTTCTTGTTATTATTCTTATGTAATTCATATTTTCTCAAAATGTCATATATGACATTTTTTTCATGTATGACAATGGTCATTTAAACACTAAAACATTTATTAATTATAATTAATAATTATTAATTAAACAGTATTTTTTTTATTTATTTATGATAGTCACACAGAGAGAGAGAGAGAGAGAGAGAGAGAGAGGCAGAGACATAGGCAGAAGGAGAAGCAGGCTCCATGCACCGGGAGCCCGACGTGGGATTCGATCCCGGGTCTCCAGGATCGCGCCCTGGGCCAAAGGCAGGCGCCAAACTGCTGCGCCACCCAGGGATCCCCTAATTAAACAGTATTAAATGTATAAATGACCATTGTTATATATGAAAAAGATACACATATATGTGTATGTGTATATATATATGTGTGTTTGTGTGTGTGTGTATATAAAAGACATATTTATATCTGGTCACCTTATTGAAATATATTTCAAGTTTCCAGTTAACTTAGGTCTTAATTGCAGAATATCAATTGCAGAGCTATGATAATATACATTCTATCTCCTAAGAGAATGATTAGAATGATTCTTTCACTGTCAGAAAACTATAAGGCCAAAACTGCAAAAATCAATTAATCTATTAAAATGTCCAACAATGGTCAGCCCAGGTGGCTCAGTGGTTTAGCTCTGCCTTTGGCACAGGGGCTGTTCCTGGAGACCCCGGATCAAGTCCCATGTCAGGCTCCCTGCATGGAGCCTGCTTCTCCCTCCTCCTGTATCTCTGCCTCTCTCTCTCATTCTCTCTCTCTCTCTCTGTGTCTCTCATGAATAAATAAATAAAATCTTTAAAAAAATAAAAAAATAAAATGTCCGACAGTGGGGTGCCTGGGAGGCACAGTCAGTTACGCATCTGCCTTTGGCTCAGGTCATGATCCCAGGGTCCTGAAATTGAACCCTGCATCAGGCTCCCTGCTCCATAGGGAACCTGCTTCTCCCTGCCCCTCTGTCCCTCTGCTCCTGTTCTCTCTCTCACTCACTCTCTCTCAAATAAATAAATAAAATATTTTTTTAAATGTCAACACTATGTTTTGTATTTCTAGAGTGTTAGTGTCATATTGCTTGTACAAATTTTAATTCACATTTCAAAAAGATTTGTTTCCATTTTGATATAACAATGTAACATATTTTATTGATAGGTTATTAAATGTTAGATACCTCTACATTTTTGGAGGCAAACCCACTTGGTTGTGGTTGTTTATTCTTTTGATATGTAAGTGGATTAGATGTTGTGGTATTTTATTTAGGAGTTTACATTAATATACATGGATTAGAGGACAATTTTTATAAGATTTTTATATTTAGTTTTGTTACTTTACTAAAATAATTTGGCAAGTTTTCCTTCATTGACTGTGTTCTGGAAAGATGTTTATAAAATGGGAATTAAATGTCCTTGGAAATTTTGGAAGAATTCAGAACAAACCCAAGTGGCCCTAGTGCTTTTGTTTGGGAAGGGGGTATAATTATGGAATAATTTTAAAATTCCTTCCCAAAGAAAAATTCCCCAGAGAAGTGATGTCAGTAAGATGGCACAGTAAGAAGCCCAGAACCCTTCTAATCCCAACAAAAATACCAATTCAGCAACAACTGATAGCCAAATTCCTTCTGTGAGAAATAAAAACTGAAAGGCTCCTGAACCCCAGATGAACAAAATACCAAGATCACCAAAGCCAGGATTCAAGACACCTTATCACCAGAAACTCTGCCCTTGGCACAGTGCCATGCAATCATAAAGAGACACACTGGCTCTTGAATTTTCCTCATGGGAAGGAGAGAGTTGGTTCATGAATTCAGCATCTCACTTTTCAAAAGTGAATCTCCAAATGTCTGGCTTCTGACTTGCCAGTCTTGGAGCTCTGAGGGGTTTGGAACAGTCTACCTGCATAGGAGATAATGGAGACAATGACTTGACTAGTAGATATCAAGGCTCTCCATCCCCTACTACCCTAGCTTAGCACAGAGAAAAAGAATCTTGCTTCTCAGCTTGCCTCTGGAGTGACAAAGGGTTGATCCATGTGTCTAATGCCTCAACCTCTCCAGGGATACACAGAGAATGGGCAACTCTCTTCTCAGTCTTAGACTTCTGATGAGTCAGAAATAGTCTAGCTATCTAGGGGCAGTTAAGAACAGGGACAGAGATTCTGGCTGGCAGTTGCCATAGTCCCATGTCCCTGTTGAGCACACAGTGAATAGATGAATAACCCAGGTCACAGCTTCTTCCTAGAGAGGGAAGGAGTTGGACAGTGTCTAATGACCCAACTATTCTAGGAGTGGCCAGGGCAATGTGATTCAGTTTCATTTTCCCCAGTGCATTGGCAGGACACTAGATGCCTGGGGACTGCAAAAAGAACAAAGAATTTGAGTTAGACTACCCAAAAATTTTGAGAGACTCACCAGAATCTCTAGGGGGGCTGGTTGGTAGGTGTCTCCTCTGGTATAAGACCAATCTGTTAAGAATAAGAGAGGTGGTCATGTTGCCTAATGTGAAAGCACCAGAACAGAGTCAAAGAAAATGAAAAATTAGGCCAAGATATTCCAAATAAAGAAAGAAAATTACTCTCTAGAAACAGAGCCTAATGAAATGGAGTTACATAATTTACCTGATATGGAATGCAAAACAATGGTTTTAAAGATGCTTAGTGAGTTCAAGAAAGTAATGTATGAACAAAATGAAAATTTCAACAATAAGAAAATATTAAAATGAAATCACAGTGTTGCCTGGGTGGCTCAGTTGGTTAAGTGTCTGCCTTCAGGTTGGGTCATGATCCCAGGGTCCTGGGATTTAGCCCTGAATCAGGCTCCCTGATGAGCAAGGAGTATGCTTCTCTCTCTCCCTCTGCCCCTCCCCTCTGCTCATACTTTCTCTTTTTTGTTCTCTCTCTCTCTCCTTCTCTCAAATAAATAAGATCTTTAAGAAAAAATAAAAAGAAATCACAATGCTGAAGAACATAATAACAGAACCAGAAAAAAAAAAATCACTAGAGGGATTCAACAGTACACTAGGTCAACCAGAGGGAAAAAAAAATAGTGGTTTCAAAGGCAGGTCAGTGCAATAATTCAATCAGAGGAACAAAGAGAAAATAAGAATGAAAAGGAATAAAGAAGGCTTAAGAGACTAATAGAACACTACAAAGCAGAGCAATATGCACATTAAGGGGGTCTCAGAAGTAGAAGAGGGAGAAAGGAACAGAAAGCTCATTCAAAGAATTAATGGCTGAGAATTTCCCAAGGCTGGTAAAAGAAATAGATATCAAGATTCAAAAGCCCAAAAGATGAAGAAAAAAAAAGAATACAAAGAATTCCATCTGAAACATATTAGAATCAAATGTCAAAAGTTACAGAGATTTTTGAAAGCAGCAAGAGAAAAGGCATTTGTCACATACAAAGGAATTCCCATAAGAATAGCAGCAGACTTTTCAACACAAACCTTGTATGTCAGAAGAGAGTGGGATGTTATATTCAAAGTGCAGAAAGAAAAAAAAAACTGCCATCCAAGAATACTATACTAAGCAAAATTCTTCTTCAAAAATAAAGGAAAGTTAAAGATTTTCCAAGAAAAAAAACTGAGGGAATTCTTCATCATCACTAAGTCTGCCATACAAAATGCTAAAGGTAGTTTTTCTCAGTTGAAATAAAAGATTGCTTAAATAGCAGAACAGTAGCATAAGAAAGTATGAAACATCTCACACCTATCAGAATGGCTAAAATCAAAACACAGTAAACAACAAGTATTGGTGAGGATATGGAGAAAAAGAACTCTATGCACTGTTGGTGGGGATGCAAACTGATGCAACCACTGTGGAAAACAGAATGGAAGGTTTCTCAAAAATTTAAAAATAAAGCCACACTATGATCCAGTAATTACACTACTTGGTATTCACTCAAACAATACAGAAAACTAATTCAAAGGGATACATGCACTCCTTTGCAGCATTATTTGCAATAGCAAAACTACAGAAGCCATCCACGTGTCCACTGATAGGGATGGATCAAAATGCAGTATGTATATAAAGGAATATTACTCAGCCTTCAAAAAGAATGAACTCCTGCCATTTGCATCATGGATGGATCTAGAGAATATAATGCTATATTGCTGTTATAATAATATAACAGATCTTTTCCCCTGAAGGGAAAGGGAATAAAAAAGTCAGAGAAAGATTCTGTATGATTTCACTTATATGTAGAATTTAAGAAAAAAAATGAACAAAGGACAAAAAAAAAGAGACAAACCGAAAAACAGACTCTTAACTCTAGAGAACAAACAGATGTTTACCAGAGGGGAGGTAGGTGGGGATGGAGGAATAAGTAAGGGGATTAATAGTACACTTATCATGATGAGCACCGAGTAATACATAGAATTGTTGGATGAATATATTGTACACCTGAAACTAATATAACACTATATGCTAACTATAATGAAATTAAAATTTTAAAAAAGAAGCAAAAGAAAAGGCAAATAGAGAATTCTGTACTTCTTTAAAGGTGGTGAGTAAATCACTTTTAAACCTTATATAAACATTAAAAGGAAGAGTATTAAATATAACCATAACAAAGAAATAGTAAGACATGCATAGTAAATATATATAAATTGTGACAACTATAGCACAAAGTGTGGGAAGAGGAATTAAAGAGTTTTTGTATTAAGTTGAACTAAACATGTTATCTGCTTAAAATAGACTACATATTAAAATAGACCATATATATATATACACACACACACACACACACACTAGAATTTAAAATAGTTATAACTATAATATATTTTATGTAAGCCCCAAGAAACCACACACACACTAGAAGGTGCACAAAAAGAAAGGCAATGAAAGCACACCAAAACAAAACAGAACAAAACCAGAGGAAAAGACAGACAAAATAATAAAAGACTAACAGAAAACATTTAACAAAATGGCAGTAGTAGGGACACCTGGGTGGCTTAGTGGATGAGCATCTGCCTTTGGCCCAGGGTGTGATCCCGGGGTCCTGGGATGGAGTCCCACATGGGCTTCCTGCAGGGAGCCTGCTTCTCCCTTTGCCTACGTCTCTGCCTGTCTCTGTGTGTCTCTCATGAATAAATAAATAAAATCTTTTTAAAATGGCAGTAGTAAATATTTATCAATAACTTAAATGTAAATGGATTAAATTCTCTAATCAGAAGAGAGTAGTATGATGGATTAAAAAAAATAAGACCCAAGTATATGCTGCCTTCAAGAGACTTACTTCAACTTTAAAAACACATATAGGCTGAAAGTGAAGGGATGGAAAGAGATATTCCATGCAACTGATAACAAGAAGAGCAGAGCTGACTATTCTTACATCAGATAAAATAGACTAAGTAAAAAAACTGTCACAAGAGACAAAGAAGGACATTATATAATGATAAAAGGGTCAAGTCACTAAGAAGACATAAGAATTATAAATATATAAGCACCCAATATTAGACGACCAAAGTACATAAGTAAATATTGACAGAACCAAAGGAATAAATACACAATACAATAATAGTAGAAGACTTCAATATCCTACTTGCAATAATGTATACAACATTCAGACAGAAGATCAATAAACACAGGACTTGAACAATATAAACCAAATGGACCTAGCATAGGTCCACCTATGGACATTCCACCCAATAGCAGCAAAATATTCATTCTTCTCATTCACACCCAAAACATTCTCCAGAATAGATCATAAGTTAGGCCTCAAAATAATTCTTAACAAATTTAAGATTAAAATCATACCAAGTATCTTTTCTGAACACAATGGAATAAAACTAGAAATTAATAGAAAGATGGAAATTTCACAAATATGTAAAAATTAACACACTTTTAATAGTCACTGGGTCAAAGAAGAAATCAAAAAGGAAATTAGAAAACACTTTGAGACAAATGAAAATGAACACAATCTACCAAAACTTATGGGATGTAGCAAAAGCAGTACTAAGAGAAAAATTTGTTGTGTAAGAAGCTTACATTAAAAAAGAAGAAAGACTGAAAATAAACTAACTGTAACTCAAGGAGCTAGAAAAGAAGAGCAAAGTAAGCCCAAAGTTTGCAGAAAAAAAGGGAATAAAGATTAGAGCAAAAATAAAATAGAAAATATGAAATTTAAAATGTCGAGGAAACTAAGTTTTCTGAAAAAGTAAGTAGTTGAAAAACATTTAGCTAGACTAAGAAGAGAGAAGATTCAAATAAAATAAACCATATTGAAAGAGGAGGCATTACAAGTGATGCCACAGAAAGAACAATAAAAACCTCTAAGAGCTGATGAATAAATTCAGAAAAGCAACAGGATACAAAATAGAAAATTAGTGAGAGAAGTGTTACTGATTTTTGTATGCTAACAACAAGCTATCTAAAAAGGAAATTAGGAAATCAATCCCATTTACTATAGCACCAGAAAAATGAAAATAATTAGGAATAAACTGAGGCAGTGAAAAACTTGTAGGCTGCAAAATACAAAACATTGACAAAAAAAAAATAAACGAGACAGAAAAAAAACTAAATTAAATAAGATAAATGGATTGAAAGGCATTCTGTGTGCATGAATTGGAAGACTGAATATTGGTAAAATGTTCAAACTCCCCAAAACTGTCGATAGATTCAATGCAATCTCTGTTAAAATCCTGATGATATTTTTTGCAGAAATAGGAAAAAAAATCTTAAAATTCATATGGAATCACAAAAGACTAGTACTAGTCTAAGAAGTCTAGGAAAATAAAAGAAGAAAAAGCTGTAGACATCACATTTCCTTATCTCAAAATTATTACAAAACTGTAGTAATAAAAATGGTATGGTCTTGGCATAAAGATAACATTGACCAGTGGAACAGAATACAAAGACCAGATATAAACCCATGCATATACATTCAAATGATCTGTGAGTTAGCAGTCTTTACGTTCTGTCTCCCTTTCTGATATTTCCCACACATTTCTTCTCCGGGAAACGAACTAGGGGTGGTAGAAGGGGAGGAGGGCGGGGGGTGGGAGTGAATGGGTGACGGGCACTGGGTATTATTCTGTATGTTATTAAATTGAACACCAATAAAAAAAAAAAAAAACATAAAAAAAAAAAAAAAAACAAATGATCTGTGAGAAAGGTGTAAATAATGCACAGTGAGGAAAGCATAATATCTTCAGCAAAAATGATGCTGGGAAAATTGAATATCCACATGCAAAAACAATAAAATAGGACTCTTACAACATACACAAAAATCAACTAAAAATGGATTAAAAGCAAACATAAGACATGAAATTAAAGAGTTTATTACTAACTGAAAAAGCATTCATTTATATTTGACCCTAAGAAATACAAAGACACATATAAGCATTACCTGTGGGACTACTAAAAGAAAAGGGGAAAATAATTGTGAGCTAGTAAAGAAGGAAATGGAATGGAATTTTTTTAAACAATTCAAAGAGAGGGAAAAGATAGGAAAAAACAAACATAAAACAGATGGGACAATATAAAAGCAAATGTATTAATGAATTATATATTTAAATTAAAAGATTACTGTTATCAAATTATCTGCTGCTTACAAAATACACTTCAGAAAGATTAAAAGTGAAAGGGTGGACAAAGATATATCTAGCAAACAGTAACCAAAACACCTGGGCTAGTGATAACAAAATTTTTAGAAGAAAACAGACCTTAAGGAACATTTTTAGTGCTAACAAAGTATGTTATTTTTTTTAATATTTTTTTAAATCTTTATTTATTTATGATAGTCACAGAGAGAGAGAGAGAGAGAGAAAGGCAGAGACACAGGCAGAGGGAGAAGCAGGCTCCATGCACCGGGAGCCCGATGTGGGATTCGATCCCGGGTCTCCAGGATCGCGCCCCGGGCCAAAGGCAGGCGCCAAAGCGCTGCGCCACCCAGGGATTCCCCAAAGTATGTTATTTTTAATACTGTCAATCCACAATATAAGAAATTATAAATTTATATGTTTTTAGTTACAATTTCCAAATATTTATATTTGACAGACTTAAAGGAGAAAGAAATTCATGATAAGGGACTTTAAATTGCCTGTCTCAGTAATAAACAGATCAATCTGATTTTTAGCAAAATTAACCCAACCTAATCAACCCAGGGAGAGCACTGTGTTCATCCAAGATAGAATTGATATTCTGTTCAAGTACACATAGAATATTTACCAAATGTTTCCATGTTTGGCCATGAAGCAATTCTTAACAAATTTTAATAGATTCAAGTAAATCAGAGTAATTTTCAGGCCATAGTGAAACTAAGCTAGAAATCAATAGCAAAGATATTCAGAAAACCCTCAAGTGAATGGAAATAAGGCAATATAGTTCTAAATAATTCATGGATCAAAGAAAAATCATAACATGGATATTAGAAAATTATTCTGAGCTTAACAATAATAACAAGACATCAAAACTTCTTTAAAGAGAAATGAAGAGCCTAAATGCATATATTATATTTTAAAAGATTTTCAAAAATCAATGATTCAGGCAATTAGTCTCAGGTAATTTGAAAAAAAAAAAAAAGAAAAAAGTAGAAAAGAAATAATTAACCAATGAGCACAAATCAATACAAAGAAAATTTTGTAACACAAAATCAAGAAAACCAAAAGTTATTTCTCTGGAAAGACATCAATTGATAATTAATGAATCAAGAAAAAAACACAAGCAAAATTTACCAATATCAAGTGGATATCCTACAAAACATTCAGATGCTAAAAAGAAAATAAAGTGACACTATTAATATCTTTATGTCAATAAATTTGGAAAAAGTACATAAACTAAGAAAATTATTAGAAAAAGAACTTATCAAGAAGCTGATATTTCTATATTTATGAATTAAGGAAAATAAATCTGTAATAGAAAATATTCCCACAAATGACTGCATATCCAGATGATATGCATACTGGGAAATTCTTCCAAATATTCAAAGGGATATATCATTATTATGTAAATTCTTCTAGAAATTAGATTAAGAGGAAACACTTTCCAAATAGTTTTTGACACTAAAACCTAAAAAAGATAATCAAAAGAAAAGAACTTTGCATGCCAATCTCTCTGAAGTGTAAAAATAGGGAAAAATATTAGCACATACAATCTCACAGTGTGTGTGTGTGTGTGTATATATATATATATATACACACACACACTATAAAACATCAGAACCAATTTAATTTCTAAAATGCAAGTTAGATTTAGCTTCTTGAAAACCAATCAATACACTTGGCCACATTAACTTAAAGAGAAAGCCAATGTGACCATCTCCAGAAAAACCATGTGATAAAATTTTGCTGTCCATTCTTGATAGAAAAGAAAACTCTTAGCTAGGAAAAGAAGGGAATTTCTTCCATCAAGAATACCAACCAAAAAATATTGGGAATATAAATTAGTACAGCTACTGCAGAGAAACAATATGGAGGTTCCCCAAAAAATTAAAAATAGAAATACCATATGATCCAATAACTCCACCATTGAGTATTTACCCAAAAACAATGATGCTAATTTGAAAGGATATGTGTACTTCTATGTTCATTGAAGAAGTATTGACAATAGCCAAGCTATAGAAGTGCCCATCAGTACATAAATGGATAAAGAGGTGATAAATATACATACAATAGAATAGTATACAGCCATAAAAAGAATAGGATCTTGCCATTTATGACAACATGGATGGGCCTAGAAGGTATTACACTAAGTGAAATAAGTCAGGCTAAGACGAATACCACGTGATTTCATTCATATAAGGAATGTAAGAAAAAAAAACAAGTAAATAAACAAAAACAGAATCATATCTATAAATACACAGAACTGATGGCTGCCAGAGGAAAGGGGGATGGGAGACTGGAAAAAAATAGGTGACCACGAATTGGAGATATAGGCTCACAGTTATGGGATAAATCTCAAAAAAATTAAGAATACCAACAACATCATAAAAGGACTATAGCGGATATTATACTTAATGGTGAATAGATGTCCATGGTTGCCATTTCTATTCATCATTAAACTCTGGGCCAACGCAATGAAGCAAAATAATTGGTATGAATATGGGAAAGAAGGAAATACACCTGTCAGCATCCACAGATAACAATAAGGAGTATGTGGAAAATGCAAAAGAATCTATATACCTCTAAAATGAAGGAATAAATTGAGCAAAATAGGTGGATAGATGATCAAAACATAAAAATCAATTACATCTTTACCTAATAACATACAATTAAAACTTCAAACTTATTATTTAAGTAGCTTAGTCAAAGAAATAAATAAAAGATAATGCACCAAATTTTACTTTGATAAATAAGTCACACTGAGAGCTAGATCATGTACATGGATCGACTCAATCTCAATTCTCCATAATTAAGCAAAAAATTCAATGTAATGCCAATCAAAATCCTATTGAACCAGGTTGGTTATAAGGCAGTTATAAAATTTATATGAAACTAAGGCAAATTGTAGTCAGGATGATCACGAAGAAGAAAAACAGACACAGAGAGATAAAAGGAAGCTGGAGAAGGTAACAAAGGACATTAGTGGACACCAACACTTAGTAAAGGTTCAATAAAACAATGTGGTAGAGGTGAAAATAGACACCAAAGCAAACAGAACGGAGAGTTCAGAAACATATACATATATGGACGCTTAATTTATTAAGACAATGCACTTTGGAGAAGTGGGAAAGGTTTATTGGTTTGTTCAGTTTTATTGTCTTGTTGTTGTTGCCTGTTGCTTGTTTTACCGTTATATGAAAGAAAAATCCCCAAATACCTTAAAATTGGAAATCTCTCTTTATAAAAAACATCGGTAAGACAGTAGAAAGGCAAGTCAAGGGGGCGGATAAAATATTTGCAGTATCTCCTAAATAATTATTATCCAGAGTATACAAGGAAATCCTACATAGGAAGAACACCTGCAAGTTAGTCAGAGAGAAACAATACAGAAAAGTGGCAAGATACTTGAATAAAACTTCTCACAAGAGGTCAATAAACTTATGAGTACATACCAACTTCCTCCACAATCAGAGAATTTTAAGACAATAGCAATAGATAAAATGAACCTCAATCAAAATAGATAAAATTAAAAAGATAAGAAATACCACCTAGGGGCAAAGATACGGTATAATTGGAGATCTTATACACTGCAATTCCATCCCTAGATTTAAACTCAACAGAACTGTGAATATGTTTACTAAACTACATATATTTGTATGTATTAGAATGTTTGTAGCAGTGCTATTCATAATGGCTAAAACTGATTATTCAAATCCAAATGTCCGTCGACAATGGGATGGGTAAATAATTGTTGAATATTCATGCAACGAAATTCCACGCAGCCTTGAGAATGAAGTCAATAACTGTATGCAATGTTGTATCTGAGTCTCACAAACATGGTGTTGACAGAGCCCTTCATGAAAGAATACATAACGCAGATTGCATTTACATAAAATTCAAAAACAGGCAGGACTAACAGATTATGACAGAAGTCAATATAGGGGTTTTCTTAGAAGAGGGAATGGATTGGAGAAGAGGAATGGAAGGAGGGTTAAAGGGGTAGGTGGTGGGGGAAGAGGGGATGGGTTTTTTGTTGTCGTTGTTTTGTTTTTTAAAGATTTTATTTATTTATTAGAGACACAGGGAGAGAGAGAGAGAGAGAGAGAGAGAGAGAGAGAGGCAGAGGGAGAAGCAGGCTCTATGCAGGGAGCCCGATGTGGGACTTGATCCCGGGTCTCCAGGATCCCGCCCTGGGCTGAAGGCCGCGCTAAACCGCTGAGCCACCTGGGCTGCCCAAGAGGATGTTTTTGAAGGCTTAGAAATGTTCCATTTCTTGATTTTGATGCTGGCTACTTGGTATGATCAACGTGTGAAAACATGTTCAGTTTACATAAAATATATTTATGATTGGTCCACTTCGTATATATGTTAGATTTCAACCAAAACTTAGAGAGAAAAAACCAATCAGTGTATTTTAAGAGCTGAGCTTAGTTCATGGATTAGGTGTTATTATTTCTAATATTTTAGGGCTTATTTATTTATGCTACTCTTTTTCCCTGTTTCTGCCTTTCAGTAGGTTGAACAGTCTTCCTGGTCCATTTTCTTTATGCACCGATGAAAAAATTATACATTTGATTCATATTCTTAAAAAAATAATGATTCATATTCATATAGTGATTACCATTCAATTTTTTTATCTTCCTATAATTTTTTAAAGGCTTTATTCATTTATTCATGAGAGACAGAGAGAGGGAGAGAGAGAGCAGAGAGAGACACAGGCAGAGGGAGAAGCAGGCTCCATGCAGGGAGCCTGATGCGGGACTCGATCCCAGGACCTCGGGATCATACCCTGAGCCGAAGGCAGACGCTCAACCACTGAGCCACCCAGGTGCCCCACTTTCATCTGTTTTGATAGTTAAATTGTCCTGAGTTTTGCTCTATGGCTATCAGTCTTTCCATGGATATTTATTATGGTTTGTCCATGGTCATGTCAATAGTACAGACTCTGTTAGAAACTTTCTCTACTTTGAGTCTCTCCTCTCTCAGGGGCTGAGTCATCCTCCAATGTTGGCTGAGTCCTGAATGCAGGCTTTTATAGAAACTGTCAGACAGTCTGCCATTTCTTTGTGGGCCACCTGATTGAAAAGACATGAAACTTCCAGCTAGTTCATATTTCAGCACATTTAGGGCGAAAGAATCAAGGGGATGTTTCAGTTCCTGGTTTTGTGGCTGCCAGTGCTTTGGGTTCTTCTCGTTCTGACCAGCCTTTCAGTCTATTTGTCTCAAGCTCCCACACCTAACTCTGTGTCTCCCAAATTTTTCCCTGGCCTAAGGAAGAGGGAAGTGGGGGAGGGGGGTTGCCAGGATCAATCAAGTAGTGCAGCTGGAATGCATCAGCCTATGGATTGCCTCTCTGAGCCACCTTGCTCCAGGGGCTACTTCTCCCTTTGGATGGCATTAAGGTTCCATCGAACTTTCCACTCTGATCCACTTCCTCAATCTGCCACGATCTCCTTACCCTCTATAATTTTCTCTCCTTGCTTTGGCATGAAGGTTCCCCCTTTGCGTTTCAGCATGGTTATGGTGTTGATCTTTGATCATTTTACCAACATTTTTTTCAAGTCTTCTCTACACCCAAAGTGGGGCTTGAACTCACAACCCTGAAGATCAAGAGTCACATACTCTGTGCTCTATGACCGAGCCAGCCAGGCGCCCCCCAATATTTTTAATATTGGCGGGGGTGGGGGGTACTCCATGAACTCAGTCGTTCAATTTGAAAAATGTGAAGTCTCAAAACATTCTTCAGCATTACTTTATAATTGTCAAAGTTAGGAGCAAAACTCAAGGTCTTTTGGCTCCACCATTAGTAGGTGGCGAATTAATTAGATCTTCACTCATTTCTACTTTTACCTCTTCCTGATCTTAATAAGCTACTCTTGTAAATATTTAGGATTATTATTATTTCTGCTATTTATATTGCAAATCCTCTTTCAGATCGGTTTTCCTGTTTCATACCCAAATTTAGAGCAATATGACTTCAATCCCTATTTAGATTTCAATATTCTTGTTCTGATTTTTTTATACCATAATTTCCTTATCCTAAATTTCTTGATGTTGCTTCTTGTCTCACATAGCAGGGGCCCAGAAGTGTGCCTGAAGAGTCCCTTTTAGAAAGTATATAATGTGAAACGTGTCCCCCTGGTTTGATACAGTGCAGCAGCCCTGGCAGGTGTATTTTGCATAAAGAACGCAGTGATTCTATTTTCACTTCTGAGATTTGTTAATGTAGAAAAGAAGTCTGCAAATATGCAGTTCAGTTACATTTCATGTCATTAATTAGTCTAACAAAATGTTTTGAACATTGAAAGAATTTTTAACAAGTTTGATCTTTAACACTTTAGGCTTGAATTTTAAAACCATGTATGACAATTACATTCTATGAAGCTTTTTTAAAAGGAAGAAACGTCTATTTACAAGTAAATAATGATTTTTAAAAATGGGCAATGAGCCTATCTATGAAGCAAGTATCCTTATCGTACAGGTACCCCTGTTGTATTATGTAATCTCTCCAAAAACATATTCACTAGTCAACAAGCCGTAGAAGTTTTGCATTCTATGGAGGAACTAAGCAAAATTGGCTGCTACTTAATCAGGCTAATGCCAGCAATTCCTCTCTCTCTCATTTTCTCTTTGGAGTCCCCAGTCCCTCAATTACCAGAGCTACACAATGGTACATCCAACTTGGTCTAGAATTTCCATCACTATTTTTCAGGACGAGCTTAGGTAAGAGATAGGAGTGTGCACTGATTTCAGAAAGACAATCTATAGGTCATATATATGTATATACATATGGGGGGGGGGCAGGGAACTCTTCCAAAATACTGATCACTTTTCCACAAAATTTACTTTCCTCTCATATCCCAGGCAGCCAAGCTGTTTGCTCATTGTCTCAAGGGAGGGATAAGGGAAGGCAGAAATAGAAATAAAATACAAAATTCACTAGGAGATACTTATTGTTTCTTTTTATAAATGAAAAAGTTGAGGATCACAGAAATAATCAGCCCAACACTGCCCTGGTGGTAAAGGATAAGAATTAGGATTCCACCCAGGACGGTCTTTCTTCAGAGGCTACAAACCTGGGCTACACCCCAGACTTTATAAAATTCATCACTCCCATCGTACAACCCAAATCACTCTGTCAGTTCATGAAGAACCCAAGGCATCTGGTCTCCCTCCCTGTCTCCATCCTTCTCTCTCTCCCTCTCTCTCTCTCTCTCTCTCTCTCATATCCCAGTTTATCATTATTGAGCTATAATCAGCAATTCACTCTCTTACTAAGCGAGGGTATCATGGTCACCAACACCTTCCCCACTCTGAAATCCTAAACTAAGAAATCCCACTTACTGCTTACAACCTTTATTCCTCCCACCTCTTTCTCACTCCCTCACTTTTAGTAAAGCTGCAGCAGGACCTCATGAGGAACCATGAATCCTTGAATCATCCTTCTTTATAATCCGAGACTAACCTCTTCACTCCATGCTCCTACCCACACCACAAAGTCATTATATGAATCACAGTGCTCTAACAGTGTCATCACTTCTGTTCTTTCATTTTGACCCCTCCCAGTGCCAACCCAGACACAGCCTTGTATTTCCAACCTATGAGCTGCCAAGGGTTTCTGGAGGAACTCACTAGGCTCTATGGTTTGCTGCCACCATAGATCTAGGACTTCATATCCCCATGGGACCTCTGAACACTGTCCAGTAGTGCTTATATTGGTCACTTGTCCGTTTCCTCCTGCATTCCACGTGCAAACAATTCACATCCCTCAAGCCCTCCAATGTCCTCCAATCCCCCCTTTCATACCAGATGATGGTAAACTGCTCCCACCACCACAAGAGCCTCACGTCTTGTTCTCAGGGACAGAATCGTGTCTTTCTTCTTTACATCCAAAATTCTGAATTTCTGGGACACCTGGGTGGCTCAGCAGCATGTTTCCGGTCCAGGGATTGAGTCACACCCACATCAGGCTCCCTGCTTCTCCCTCTGCCTATGTCTCTGACTCTCTCTGTATCTCATGAATAAACAAAATATTTTTAAAAAAATCTCTGAATTTCTCCTTTTAAGACTGCTTCTTGTAATATACTTTTTAAACTTATCTTTAGTAAGATATCTTATCACCTTTTCCTCCGGTGTTTTCTTTTTCAGCTACAAATATTCTAAATATTTTAATTTGTTCATATAGAGAGAGAGAAAAAGAGAAAGGAAGAGCGCATTAGCCTTGGTCTTGCTATAAACTGTGTTCCATCTCTTTTCAAACTTTGTGAAAGCAGTCTGTGTTCTTTGTCTCCATGTCCTCAAGCCTTTCTCTCATTTCTTTTTTCTTTTTTTCTTTCTTTTTTTTTTTTTACTTGAGAGTGAGAGAGAGCATGAACAGGGGGATGGAGAGAGGCAGACTCCCCGCTGAGCGGGGAGCCCAATGTGGGGCTTGATCCCAGGACTCTGGAATCATGACCTAAGCCAAAGGCAGATGCCTGACCAACTGAGCCACCCAGACACCCCCTTTCTCTTGTTTCTCGCTCTATCACACTCCATTGAAAATACCCTCCCTTAATGGTCACTGACCTCCTATTGGTCAAATCCATGAGCCTATTTTCAGTTCTGTTTCTCTTCTGCCAACATCTATTGAATGTAGTAATATTACCTATTCCTACTCTAAAAAAACCTCTTGTCACACTTAACATCCAGATATCTTCATTTCTGTCTTTTATTAATCCTTTTTCTGATCTCCAGATCTTCTGTCTCCTTGAATAGTCTTTCTCCTTCAAGTTCCTGTCTACAGCTTAGAATCACTTGGGATACTTTTTAAACAAGTTGAAGCTGTGGCCCCATCCCAGACCAGTTAAATCAGAATCTCTTTGAGCATCCGTATTTCAATATTTTATTTAAAGTTCCTAAGATGATTCTAATCAACAGCCAGAACTGGACGCTTATAGGTTTCCCAGAAACTAATCATTTTTATATGCATAAGCATCATCTAGGAAAGTCCTTAAAATGCAACCCTTCAAGGCCTGCTTGCCAGGTATTTTGATTCAGTAGGAGTTGAGTAGGACCTACAAATTTACATTTTTAATAAGAGCACCAGATGTTTCTCATAAAGGGTTGTCCAAAGGGCCCCCTCTAAGAAACATTACTTTAAGAATTTTCAGCCATTCCCTACCTGGATGTCACAGTCACCTCAAACTTACCATGTCTGCAATCCAATGTATTTCCTTGTCCCTTGCCCTACCTCTCCTGAACCCCGCTGCTTGCATTGTATTCCCTCTCCCTGCTAATGGCACCAGTGTTTGCGTCAAGGTAAGAATCTTTGAGCCAACATCTTTCCTACTTTCCTAGTTCTTCACATCACATTGGCCGATACAACCCTTTGATTCTATTCAAGAAACATCTCCAGAAAACTCTTCTTCCTTCTCTCTACATTGTTCAGGCTTTGGCTTCAGGGCTCTTACCTTCTGTTTTCTCTGCTTCGGTATTTGCACATTGCTGCCAAAATGAACTTTCTATTAATGAAATGTGCAGCAGATTATAAGGACCAACATTCAATTAAGTGCCTTATAGATGCCAGACATTGTTTTAAAAATGATGCCTGCTGAATTCACTTACTCCTCACCCTCTTCATGCTAGCGCTTTGCCCGAGGAACTATGTTGTCTCTGTTTTACAGGTGACAGTCAGATAATAGGAAACTTACCCACATTTACACACTGAATAAGCAGCAGAGCCAGGGTTTGGGTCCAGGCATATCCATTCTCAATCACTCCCCTGTACTGGTGTCGGACCACATCATTTTCCATCTTTTGGGTCTCGGCTTCCTCTACATTGCCTACAGAATAAAACAAAAGACGCTTCAGCGGAGCACACAAGGCTGTTCAAATTATCTCCACCTCCCACCCCCTCCAACCTTATTTCCTACCCTGTCTCTTCTTGGCTCTGGCCTCAGTGAGATTCTCACTCTGCCTCCCTACCAGGCTCTCTCCTGGTTCTACAACTTTGCTACATCTGCTGTATCTTGCCTCTCTGATCCTTCCTCCCCTCTCTCCCACAGCTGACCAGGCAATGCCTAGCCACCCTTTCCATAATAAGCTCAGCCACTACTGGTTCTATAAGAGCGTTGCAGGTGCTTTCAACAGTTTATCTTGTAACACCACTCTTTCAACTTCTTAAAGGCAAGTACCGTATAGTATTTCTGGAAGAGTGCCTGTATCAGTTTCCTAGAGAGGACCACACAAATTAACGCAAACTCGGAGGCTGAAAAGAACAGAAATTTCTCCTTCTCAGTTTGGAAAGCCAAAAGTCCAAAACGAAGATGTCAACAGAACCATGAACCTGCTGAAGGCTCTGGGAAGAATCCTTCTTGGCTTCTTCCAGCCTCTGGTGATTCCTGGTGTTTTTGGCTTCTGGCAACATAACGCCAATATCTGCCTTTGTCTTCACATGGTCTTCTCTGTGTTCTGTGTCCTCGCCTTTTCTATCAGGACCCTAATCATTACCACCTTGTACTGAAGGTGACTTCCTTTCAAGATCTTTAATGAATTACATCAGCAAAGACCTTGTTTCCAAATAATGTCACATTCTGGGGCACTAAGGGGACATGAATTTGGGAGGACAGGATTAGATCTACTAAAGTGTCCCATAAGGACTAGTCAATAAATGCCAATTGATTATTTGGTAAAAGTTAGGCAGAATGAACATATGACAGATGAATCGAAGGTCTTATACCTAGAACCCATTAAGAATTCTTTCCATCAATAAGACAATATTATTTTTTTTACTTTCTATTTTGTCCTTTACTTTAAAAAACTTTATTTTTTAAAAAGTTTTTTTAGGTTTGTATCAAAATTGAGTAAGAGGTACAGACATTTCCCATATATTCTCTGTGCCCACACAGGCACAGCCTTCCCCTTATCAATGTCACTTTCCCGAATGTCACCTAAGCCTATACTGACACATCATAATCAACCAAAGTCCCTAGTTTACAATAGGGTTCGTTCTTGGTATTGTATCTTCTATGGGTTTGGACAAACGCATCATATATCCTTCATTATAGTATCTTCCAGGGTATTTTCCCTGCCCTTGACAATTCCCTGTACTTTGCTTACTTATCTCCTCTGCTCACCCCGGAGAAATTCTTTAAACTCTTAACATGTTCACCATAATGGAAATTTTACTAGCCACTTCCCCTAAGAATGCCCTGCCTTACCCCTTCTGCTGACCCTCCTCCTTTCCTGTATTCCCAGTGTTCTCATGTTTTCTTCCCACCAAATTGCTTACCCACAGGCATTCTAACTGATAAAGTAATATTTCCCCACTTCCTTATAAATATAAGTAATTAGCACCTACCTGTGACATTCACTGGATCCCCCTCAACTCTAGCTTAATGCTCGTGATAATGCATTTGCTTGTTTGAGTGATAAAATAATTATCTTGTTAATTTTTTCATTAAAACGTTATTTTATCCCATTAGCCCAAGAAGTTTGGGGAGTACAACTAACTTTTCCACTTCACCATGGGAATGAGAATGAGCAATATCTGCTGCTACTTCATGAAAATGGACTAAAAAATCCCAATCTGGGGTAAGGGGCATGCTTTGGCTACTCCCAACATTGACTGTTTTCTCATTAGATTAAAGCATAATATTAAACTCTGAATGGATTTCCTTAATACCAAAGAGCAGTCATTTTCCTTTGCCAGCTTTGAAACATAACCATCCTATTGAACACAAATCCCTGCTTAACTCATAATGTCAATTTTTACTGTTTTTATTCAATGATCCTAAAGTAGAATTCCCTTTTCTCCACAAAAATAAATAGTTAAATAAATCCTACCCCTTGCAGTCGATACTTGCATAACCTTAAGCAAAGTCACCAAGCCTTTGTTTGTTCATGCTTAAAAGTGGAATAATAATAATGGTAATATCCAGTTCACAGAGTTTGCTGGGAAGATGAGGTGAAATAATCACATAAAAGTGTTTAGGACCCTGTATGGCACATAGTAGATGCTCATTAGAATTAGCTATTATTATTATTACTTAGACCAAAGTATAACAAAGGAGGTATAAAATCATGGAGAAAAGAGAAGGAAATAAAGAAAGCTTAAAAGAAAAATAAGATCTTCCACTCTGAGCTACACTGCTCATCAGGGTTCTAACATACTAGGTGTTTCTCTTGCCCTCCTCTTTCTCAGTCCACGATAAAGCAAAACTCTTCTCAGCAACACACTAACTGTTGGAACTGATCTTCCACCGATTCTGTGACATAAACATTGCTTCCTCTGGGGCTGTTTCTTGACCTTGTAGCCATCTTGACCGGCCATCTCATCTCTTCTAGCTGAAGCCCCTGCTGTTATTCAATTAAGCCTGGATACCAGACCAGAGGCTCCTGGACAGAGAGTCCCCAGCCCAGATCTCCTGTGGGTACAGCACAGAACTCACACAGGCAAAGCAGAGCAACTAACCGTTGGATTTAGAGCTTTCTGGTTCACCCTGCACCCCAGGCAAAAAGCAATGTTCCTTGGGGTTTGCACACTGTCTGGATGGAGTGAGTCATTTAATCCCATAAGGTAAATAACATCACATTTTAAATGGAACTCATTAAATACATTCATAAAAGCAATTAAGATATTTCAGTAACACCACAAAGCATTTATGCAACTCATAAAAAATACGGTTTTACTGATTACCAGCCTTCAAACACAGCTCTGAAATAGTGCATTTATCTTTAGCCTATTGATTAAGGAAATATGACAAGTTGCAACCAAATTTTGGCATGTTTCTAAATATTTTCTGAGTGTTGTAGATTATTTTTTTAATATGAGATCTGTGAGCCAATCTCAGTCATCAACATTATATCTTCTGGAATCATTAAAAGATTTAGGAAGGAAAAGAATGATATGTATGGTATGGTGGTTGCACATCTAGAAGAAAACAACCAGAAAGGAATCGAGTGATTGTAAAAACTGTTTTCTAAAATCAGACTAATTATTTAAAAGTACCTATAGGCCAATGTTTCTATAAATGTACTGCCTCCACTCTCATATATAGGCAGAAACATTTCCTTCTCCATGTTTCCATGGCATTTTGAAAATGATAGGACCTTATAGTGACTTGGAGCACAGTTTCTCCCATGGGTCTTGTGAAACAATAAGCATCAGAGAAGGTAGGACAGCAGGGCATATGGGGGGTGGGCCAGGAGAGAGGACAGTAGGGCAGGTCACATGGGGGTCCACCCTGCCATTTACTCGATGTGGATCCTGCAGCAAGTCACTTCACCTTTCTGTCTTATTTATGGTGGTGGTGAGTGGTTGGGAAATCCATTGAGAAATATAAATGCCCAATAAATGGTGCCTATAGAGGATGTCATTGAAAAAGTATCGTGTCCTTAGGCCATTTGACCTCGTAAATGACCCTGGTTTCCTCTTCGCTTTGGACTCTGGGGAGCTTATAGAATAATTTTTCTGACCATCGCTAGTAACTACAACTGCATGAACCCAAATGGTGTACTTTCTGTGTGCAATTTCATTCCTGGTTTTGTTGTTATTTTATCACCCATATGTTTCGTTCCCTTAACTGTGTCAGTTATCTGCTTCTACTTTTGTAAAAGTGTGTGTGCATGTGAGCATTATATCAAATATTCTGTGGAATGGAGGAGTAGAATATTGGGAGTAAATGAATAAATATGATTTTTAAATTCTATTTAGTATAAATAAGTATTTATGGTTACCTATTTATACCAGAGTTGCTTTGTGTTGTCTCCACAGCGGACTATGAACTCCAAACTCCAAACTCTTCAAGGAACATGTCTTTTCCATTATTCTATTCAATGACTGTTAAATAAAAGCGTCTATTTCTTACTGTATTATGGATTCCTTTGGCTTTTTTGTTGTTAGAGGTCTTATTTATTTTAGAGAAGGACAGCATGCCCAGGCAGGGGGAGGGATACAGGGAGAGAGAATCTCAAGCAGACTTCACTCTTAGCGTGGAAAACAAAGTGAGGCTCCATGCAGGGCTTGATCTCATAACCCTGAGATCCTGACCTGAGCAGAAACCAAGAGTCAGTCATTCAACGGACTAAGCCACCCAAGCACTTTATAAGGAATCTGCTCAAATTTTTGGAAACAGAGAAAAAAAATATCTTAGAGTTTTATCTAAAAATTATGAATGCAGGTCGCCTTCACATTAAGCGCATGTAATATGGAGTTAAGTAAACCAGACTGTCTCAGGGTCCCATGGGAAGCCAAGTCGGGATTACACCTCTGTACCTTGGTCATCCACTGATTTTTTTCTCTCCATATTTCCATATATCAACTCTATGTTTATGAATAGGGTAATAGATATTCTGATTTTCAAGATAACAGTAAAGTCAGCTTTTAATCAGTCTCAGGAAGTAAATTATGAACAAAAATAGGGAACAGTTACACAGAAAAAACTTGGACATTCAGTCCTCATTTCATAGACAAGCTCAAAATTCAACTAATGCTCTTAATAGACTCTACATAGCTATCATTTGTCTAGGAAAGAGGTAATAAATTAACGGCGTAAGCAGCAACCAGATTTATATATACATTAATGTCCTAATTTATGAAAACCAATTTGTGTGATAAGGAAAGAAGAGTGCAATGCATTTCTCAATTTGTTTCCATGATCTCATTTACCTTATTACTATTTGTTATTATTTGCAAAGTTAATTGATTTCCCTTTTGCTCCACACTTTTCTCCTATTCTTTAGAAGGGATAACAGCTGCTTCCTTGGTGCTGAAAGGCACAGGGAGCCAGCGGTGACTGAGATGCTGACCCAGGGCTTTGTGCTGGTAGGAGCTGTGATTTCCCCCCCCAAAGCTCTGTCCAATGAACCAGACAACAGCTGAAAAGCAGGCCCAGCTATTCTCAGCACAGACTGACAATTTGTGCTAAATTGCATCAAATTTGGGGATCCAGACAAATGGCCACTTGGGACGAAGCTTAACTCACCTGGTTTCTCTGAGTAACGGATAAATCCCAATAGAGGCAACAGTTTTCAAATAAAGAAAAAGAAGCTCAAAATTTTCTAATCTCTCAGGATTTGTGTGGATGCTCCCTTTCCTCTGCTGCTCCTTCCTCTTTTGGGAAAATAATCTTATGTTCTAACCTAGGTTTGTTCACATTTTTCCAGGCTCGTGTCTAATTTTCACAGAGTACATGTGCCAGTATTACTCTGAAAGTTAAAATATGGGGCAAAGTAGTCCCCTGGTATTAATAAGTAAAAATAAAGATAATCTTGACATCAGACACTAATGAAGCAGCTTTCTGGAAAAGATCACAAAGCCCTGTTGTATCTTAAATATTCCTTTAGCCGAGTTAAACGGCACAATCACATTAAATCAGCTAATGTTTGGGTATTAGGATACATGAAAATTCCAAACTGACTGAAAAAATAAATTACATTCAGTAACTCTAGCACATGACATTGCTCCAAGTATTCCAATGAACAGCAAGAAGTAGCCAGTCCCACTTTATCCCCAACTGTTGTTTTGAGTCTCCTGACTGTGCTTTTTAGCTCTTCTTCAGACCTTTCTGGATACTTGATGATCTTCAAAATTCCATCCTCACATTTTTTGTGTTCTCAAATATCTTCCTCTGCTGAACCTTTACCCTTCACAGAGGAGGGTCGTACTTGTGTCTCTAACAACCCACGGGACATCTCTATCTCCTCACCTGTGTGTTTACCAACCTGTAGGCCATTTTCCTCTAAACCTGTGCAGCTCTCTCGAGGGCATGAATCTGCATGAAGGGCTCAGCCAGCACCTTCAACTCTCCACCCCCAATATCCAATGAAATCAAGAGTGAAATCAACAATCACTTCAACTCTCCACCCCCGATATCCAATGAATCAACAATACCTACAAATTCTGCTCTGTATCTAGCTCTTCCTCTCTGAACTCAGACAAAATTCCCCTTGGAAACTTATTGGCAGGCAGCTGTGTTTCCCCTTCTTGTGATCTCCCTCACTGGGCCTCTCTGTCTTCCAGCCCACATAACTTTCCATGCAATGTTACCATCCTGCTTATAAGTTTTCAATGACGTCTCCCTACCTATAAGAGAAGATGAATGGCCTCATCACAATAGTCATTCCATCCAGCTATCGCTTCTTTCATCTATTTATTTACCCTACAAATACTCATTCAGCCCTGCCTAAAGGCCAGGCATTTTTTGTACTGAAGGTGCAACAGAGAGTAAAATACAAGACCATGTCTTCTCTGAACTCTGGCCCTTAATCCAACCTCTTCTAACCTCCTTCCCATCCTCTCTTCCTACTGTACTTGTGCCCTACACTCCATTCACACGAAATTTCTCAGAGTTTCCTAGATATGCTCTACACTTTTTTACCTCCCTGTCTTTCACACATCCTAGGCACTCTTTTAAAATGAATTTCTTCTTTTTACTTTTCTGACTTGTGAATTCCTAATCATACTTAAAGACCTAAGTCAAGTGTCACCTCCTCTTAGAAATATTCTCAGGCTGTCCTAGAGAGGATGGACCACTCATTTAGAACCAAAATCAGTTTGGTTTTATCCCTATGATAACATCCTTCCATTAAACACATCTAAAACGTAGCCAATAGCTAAGTGCTATACGATTGCCTTGTTTTCTATTTATTTACTTTTTTTTTTTTTTAATTTGCAGCACCTCAAATAATGCCTTCCAAACATTAAACCTACATTGGGAAAAAATGTTTCTCATCTTACTTCATAAATATAAAAAGCAAACTAGTTTGGTAAAGTGAATTGTTGAATTCTAGTGGTGAAGGCAAAACAAATGAATTTAAAATAAACCCTACTCCCAACTTTACTGGATGAAAGGAACAAACTGATCTTCCAACAATTTTAACAATTTTTATTATTTTTATGACCTGGTTAGAAGGTAAATGAATGACCTAAATGAAAAATCTTTCATTTTTCATTACATCTACATGTAGATGAATGTATTGATGGGTTTCAGACCTTGAAAACAAGGTGTTTTCTCATAAGTGCAGCTATGAGATGTCCTAGAAAAATAGTGGCTTCCAAGTAATTTACTCGCAAAAGTTAAGGATTTCATGAGCACCTCTCTGATTACACGGTAAGATCTAAGCATGCAAAATGACCTCCTCTGACCATTATCAGCAGTAGCTATCTTATTCTCAATCTGCCACTTCTTGAAAGAACATTCGTTTTTATCAATGGCTACTATGCACATAGTTTAGAATAAATGTCTTCATGGTCCCTTGGAATAACTCAGGAAACTGACAGGGTATAGCATATTCTCCTACCCAATTTCTCCTTTGCTCCCCACCCCCACCCCAAACCCTTTCCAAGGCACCAATGTAAAAACTAACTGATAACATTCTGTATTCTTCACCAGTAGCTGGTCTATTATGATCTAAAACTGGGCTGCTTCTTGCTGCCGGGTGGAAATCCCATGAGCACCTATTGCTACTTCATTCAAAGACCAGCAGCCAGGGATTCTGAACAGAGGGAGTGGAAGAGTAGGAAGAGGCTCTCATGGGGCATTTGTTTCTTGCAGATCCATAAAACCAAAGTCTTCCTGGCTGCTTTTCATACATGGGTTCATTCTTTGTTCAAAAGATATGGCATAAGGCTTAGAGGATATACAAGAACTCAAGCTGTTGGATTGTATAGAAAGGGGGAAGGTATTTTGTCAGCTTTTGAGATTTCTTTTTTAAATGTGACCAGACATTCATATACGCATACAGACTTTCATTTTAATCAGCAACATGCAAATTGCATATTCATCTGGCTGGACATAGGGCAGGCACTGTTCATAGAGATAGGGCTATGCATTATAGGCACAATTCTGGTGAAAAGAAATCTTTGTTTAAAAAAAAGTCCTGGAGGTGAAAAGAAACAAGCGTTATAAAAGCAAACACAATTTGGGACCAGGACTCCTGAGATGTGGTTCTTATTTCTGGTTGCCTAATACAAAGCCAATCAAATTTCTCGTGATTGTTTTAAAAACATCAATACAAACTCCACCATAAGATACAACTATTTGGTGCCCAAATGTTTCTGTTTGCTGCAGTGGTGCAGTTTTCCTAACAAAAACCTTTTAGTTGATTATGAGTGAGTCATATTTCCATGTTGGCTTATTTTTAACAACAAATTCCAATGCAGTCAGGGCTATTTTGGTGGATGAATATGCTCAATGTCATTCCAGACTCTTTTTGTCAAACTCATCAGTATCATGCCATATACCTATGTTTAATGTTGAAATAAAATGATAAAGTATGTTTATTTACATACATTTTATATTTCTTACATAATAAAAGAAACCATATGCTTTCATATAGTCAGTGATTATCTCTTTCACATCCTAGGGAGCATCTAATGTATACTTAATTGTAATACTCTACAGTAATGGTGAATCTGCTTTAACATTCCCACCCCCATACCTATTTCTGAGTCACAAGGAATAGTCATGAAATGGTTCAACTTTGGTTTGATCCCAGGTACATAGGTGACTCTCTTTTCTTCTATTTCTGTAACACATGGAAAATTTTGGAAAACTATGGCCATTGTCACTGCACTCATCACTTTTTACTGTTAGTACTTAATAATTACCTTCCAAGAGAGGCTACAAAGTGAAGGTTCTCACCTGCTGTGTTCATTGCTACATCCCCATTGTCTGGAAAAAGATGGTACCAAGAATTACATGGACACATCAATGTTTGAATGATAAGCTAAAAAGAAACAATAAGTAAATTGCCTAGATATCTGAGTCTTTGTATATTTGTATTTGTTAAAATGTGAATAGTTAAGCAAATTTTGGAATTAAATATCAATCGATAACAAAATAAATATAAATAATTGAACGAAAATTTAGAAGAGTAGAATATAGTCTAGAGTTCACAGAGAGAGAGAGAGAGAGAGAGAGAGAGAGATGTAGTGACGTGCAACATGCAGTCAAACAATGTAAAGGAAGGGCTTCTGTTGGGCAGAAAAGCAGAATTGTGACCGTTCTTCCTTCAGCAACAGAGCTGCACCATACTTCTCTCACATTCATCTTTGAAAGGAAAGGGGATAAAAATGAAAAGAAAGTGAACAAATGTTCCCCTATCAATTATACTGGCTTAGATTTGGGAAGTAACATCAAATATGTGCATACCTCCTGCCTGGTCCTCTACGCTGCCTGCTGTGACCCTCTCTCATTTCAGGAGCTCCCAAAGCTAAGGAAACATGTACACTGGGACTACTGGACAAAACCATCACCATCTTGATTTTCACTTCAAAGTGCCTAGTCCAGGTGTCAGTATTTTTCCTATAAAGAAAGCTGTGTAAGAATGTGTAATCCTACAGAACCAATTTTGTACCGTCCTCTTCCCATCTCCATCTCCACCCACTTCCCTCACTTGAAGCTGGCAAACAAGGGAGCAGAGTTGAAGAGGACAAAAGAATGCCCTGGTATGTTTGATTAGGTAAGAGTGGGAAGGCCTTGCAGTCACTTAAGTGGAGCCCAAAAAAGCAGATGAGATCCTTTGCCAGAATGCAAAAGCAGCAATATAAATCAGGAGCAATAAGTGGGGTCAGGGTCAGTAGAGAAGGCAGGACATAATACTCCTTTCAATCCCCCTAGTCCTACCCCGCAAAATCTCCAGAAGCACAGAGAACACAAGATAATTTCCCCCAATTTCCCATGCCCCTTAAAGAATTCTGTAGGTGTTGAGATTTGCTCAATGTTAAGAAAGAAAGCCTTGCATTCAGGACAAAGAAGCTGCTGAGTTCCTGACTGGAGCCTTGAGATGGTGCAGAACGGTAGCCATTTTAGCCAATGGCTTTATGGCCAGAGACTTCTCCATGATTCCATGATGCTATGATGCTATGGAAGTCCCAGGAATTGAATGGTACTCATGGGGGTAGAATAAAGATAGGGAAAGTTCTAATTACTGAGTTAAAATGCCTGAGAAAACCCAGAAGTGGCTAAAACGTATGCAGCCATCAGGTGGAATGAGGACTTGAGAAAGAGACGTCCGGTGTGATGGACAAAGTTCCACAGAACAGCGAGGAAGTATTCACATCTATTAGCATATATTGTAACTCCATTTGGCAAGCTACATGCTGAGGATGACAAGCATAAGTGTAACTAAACAATCTTTAAAGTGTCATGAATACCTGAGAAGAGATAAATACAAGTTTAATGCATTTTATCTAAATTGAAGGCAGCTAAAATAAAGGAGGCAGCAAAATACACTGTAGACACAGATGTGACCAATAATTTCCTTGAAAATATAGTTTGAAATCATTATTAATATTTTATATCAAATGAAAATATTATATTACTATTTAAATTTCACTGTTCCTAACAACACTGTCACCAGGAGGGAAAATGAGATATTGACCTACTGTATTAGGACATGTATTTTAAATTTCTGCACACTGAGTCATTCCCTTACTTTACCAGAAATATTTGCTCAGGAGCTGGGTCAATGATTAAGGAGTACAGGATGATCCGAAAGAAGTCTAACCTTCTGATCCATAAAAAAGATAGATATATACATAATTTTGAGGTAATTATTATTATCATTATTTTCATCATTTTATTGTTATTCAAGAAGCAGCATAGTATCTGCTTATAATCATGGACTCTGGAGTCAAATTCTAGCTGTGATACTCTGCAGCAAGTTGCTTAACCACTCAGTTAACCCATCTGTAAAATGGAAATATTCACCGTACCCACTTCTCAGGAATGTTAAGACAATTGAAAGAGGTATGACATAATGAAGCACTTGGAACAGAGTCCAGCACATAATAGATGCTACTAAGGTGTTTATATTTACATATATTACTTCTGGTAGTAAGTTTTGTGATCTCTAAACAATATAGTATTTTACAATTTATAAACTATACCTATGCACATTTAACTATTTTAATCTTCATAAGAGCCCTTGAGAAGTAGATGACATTGACCTCCCTTGTTAAGAAAGAGTACTGACCTTTGGAGAGGTTAAGCGACATCTCTAGTGAATGAAAGAGAATAGGATTGGAGCCTTGGCTCCTGACTTCCAATTCAGAGCTGTTGCTACAATATTCGCATTCTCAGCTACACTTGACATGAATCATTCTCCTTTTAGGGAAACATAGTTAATGGCAAGTGGAGCTAATACTACTTTATCCAGAGACATCCTATATGTAGACAGTGTGAATCGATGATGACATTGGCATCAGAATTGGGAAAGAATAGGTTGCATAGAAAGAAGTGCTCTTGGGTCTCATTGGAAAAGACCAGCCTGGAGGACTGAGATCCATCCAAACCAGCAGAGCCAACTAAGGAAATCTCACTGGGCAGGAGGTACACTGTGTACAAAGCAACCCCAATTCTGCAGATCAGAAGGCTGAACAAGGCTTATTACTTGGTAGTCTTGGCATGGAGGATCTTCTCATAATCACTGTAAATGAAGTTGGATAAAATTTACAGTGACCTAATGTTTCAGCGATTAATAGGACCTTTACAGATACCTCACCAAAGAAGATATACAGGTGGTAAACATAGAAAAAAGTGTCCCGCATCATACATCATCAGGGAAATGCACCTTAAGACATCGAGATACCATTGCACACCTATTAGAATAGCCAAAATCCAGAACACTGACAACGCCAAATGCTAGGGAGGACGTAAAACACCAGGAACAGCTGTTAAGAATACATTGCTGGTGAAAATGTAAAATGGTTCAGCCACTTGGAAGATGAGTGGTTTCCAAAAAGCTAAAATATGCTTACCATATGACTCAGCAATTGTGCTCCTAGGTATCTACCCAAATGAATTCAAAACTTAGATCCATACAAAAACCTGCCTACAGATGTTGTTCCAGCTTTATTCATCATTGCCAAACTTGGAAGCAACCAAGATGTTCTTCAGGAGCTGAGTGGATAAATAAATTGTGGTACACCCAGACAATGGGATAATTGTTCAGTACTAAAAAGAAATGAGCTACTAAGCTATAAAGAGACATGTAGGAACCTTAAATGCATGTTACTAAGTGAAAGAAGTCGGTCTGAAAGGCTGCATACTGCAATAACATGATGTTTTGGAAAAGACAAAACTATGGGGACAACAAAAAAAAATCAGTGGTTACCAGCGTTGATGGAGATTAGGGAAGGGGACATGAATAAGTAGAACAGAGAGGATTCTCAGGGCAGTGAAAATATTTTTTACTATTATAATGATGGATGCCTGTCATTCTACATTTGTCCACACCCGTAGAACATACAACACCAAAAGTGAACCATCATATAAACATATGAACTTTGGTTCATTCTAACTTTTCAATGTTGGTTCATCCCTGGTAAAACAAAAAAAAAAACAAAAACAAAAAAATAATGTATCATTATGCTAAGTGATGTGGATAATAGGGAGATTCTGCATGTAGTAGGGTCAGGGAGCCTATGGGAAATCCCTATATTTTCCTCTCAATTTTGATGTAACCTTAAAACTGCTCTAAAAATCAAGTCTTTTAAAGAAATTATATGAGTATGAGTAAATAATAGTACTTTAAATGATGTCCTAAGAGACTTCCAAGGTTAAAAATCTGTCAGTTCAAAGAAAAATGGAGGCCAATATTTGCAAAGATTATGCTGGAAGGTAATGGAAATAATCCTCACAATTAGATAATAGAGCCTTTTCATATTAACATAAATGATATTTAAAAATTGAAACATTAAGCCATAGTAAGCATAAGCTCCAATATTAATGGGGCACATAAACAGAAAAAAATGGTTTTGTGCTATTTAATCTCAAAAATGGTTTAATGACCCTTATCTGATTATGAAAATAGCACAAGCAACTGTATTAGATAAATAGGACATTAAAAATACTGCTAACTGGTAAGCAGCTTGAAAATATCCAAATGAATGTATTTTAAAATCAAATTTAATAGTCACTGAAGGAATATTAAAGAGATGTCCTGGATATGGCTATGACATTGGCAAACATGAACACATACAAAAAAATTAAAGGAAGGTATGGAATAACAGCTAGGAAAACAAATCACTGAGTGAAAGTTAAGAATTTGTCATTAATTCAGTTAAATCTGGGTTTCTGCTGCCTCAGATACATCAATCCTCAAACCAAAAGTCAAGTGTTGAATAGTATAGTATGCTTTCAGTGCGTAATTACAACATCCTAATACTAAAAACAGGGCCAAATACTTTTCTCAGGAATTAGGTTTCATATTAGGAGTCAGCTCTTCCGATGGGCTGGAGAGAGCTTAAGAAAACGTGCAACACGCCATGCTTGAAGCTACCACCCTTCTTTGCTCCCATTTCACTTGTCAGTGAGTGTCGTGATCACTAATGAATGAACATTGTTTGTCCTTCAATATTGGATTGTTGGCGCGTGTGGTTTGGGATGATCCTGGCTCCCCTTCTTAGGTGCTCATTCATCTGCCTTTCTCCCTTCTTGAGGTGTTAGAATAATGGAGAAGCACGTCACCCCAGATGGCAAGGTGTGGGATCTTCCTAAGCCCCAATGCCCTAACTTGTAAACTGGAGGGAAGAATAATGCCCCATGGGTGGTTGCATAAAAGAGGTAATTGTGTGCTTGGTAGAACCAACAAGCTCAATTAATGTTCCATCCTGTTCTACACCTCAGACTACCCTTTTAGCTCCTAAACATTGCTAAATGGCTCCAATCCCATGGTTCAACCACCCTACTGCTGGCCATCTGGGAATCTCCCAGTGTGGACCATGGTTCTTTAAATTGCTCTCCTGGTACTATAACAGTGCATCTGAAATAAGTATGTTAGATGATCTGTAGTTAGAAATATGTCACAGACAGTCCCAAAGAGCAATGAATTAACCCCCAAACATTTGTTCCCATCCCAAGAGCAAAATTAGAATCACCAGACAATCTCGGTGCCATAACACTGATTCCCTAGAGCCAGAAGGGAAGGCTGATGGATGTTAGCTGGTTGGAGCCTGTGCCACCTTCACTGGACACTGCATTTGTTAGGTTTGCACATTTGGTTCAGCTCTAAAGGTGGAAAGCACTGCAAAATGATGAGTAGGGTTAAAAAGGGATCTAGAATCAGAAGGGGCAAAACTTTCCACCTGTCATTCAACAACATGATGCTTAGCTATATTTTCCCCTTGTCACTTACTTCACAAAAACTCAGCAGTCTTTTCTTTCCTTGTTTATCACGGTTGAAACTTTCAAACTGTAATTTAGAGGAACAGACCCAAAACAACCTCTGTTAATAAAATCTTGTTGACTTGTTGGGTTTTGTTTCCTTCAGGGAGCTGAGTGTTTTCTTATGTGTTCCCAAATGAGATAGCTGCCTTTATGAATTCATTTTCCAATTGGAAAATAGACACGAAATCTAGAAGAATGAGAAAGGCAGTGAGATCCTCTAAAATGTAATTCAGCTGCTAACACCTAGGATTGTCATCACTTCTCTGAGTTCTGGAAACTTCCCTAGCCTTTCCTGTAAGAACTCTCGTTGTACTGTCAGCCTGCATCCAGAAGAGCCAGCGATGGTTTGTGTGATTTCTCTTCCTTTCCCTTAGGAACTCCTTCATACCTTATAATCCACATGAATGTTTGTTCCCAGAGACAGTGTTACTGAGCATTGACTATCTTATGGGTGCAGTCCTGAAACAAAGTGTATAGGACCGAGTGAAGAATGCTGTGGGAGGCCAGCCAAAAAATTCTATCATCTGCATATTTCCATACCTACCCCATGAAATTATATACAATAAATAATTTCCAACCGTGAATTTTGTGAACTCGGTATTTATTTATTTATTCATTTATTTATTATTATCTGTTTCTAGAACTACTTCATAATGGGAATGTATCAATTTCTTTCATTTTTACACAAATTCTTTTTGGAACCCTGCAGATTACAAAGAAAAAAAAATCTTCCCAGTCAACATCATTCCCTACGACACCCTTAGCAAAAGGAGGAAGGTATCAGATCGTTAAGCCAATGATAGCCGGGTGTGATATTCAAAAAGCTAGGAATGACTGTTCTCATTTAAAGACAAGGCAGTTGGAAGCCTTCTATCTTAATTGGCAATTACAGATACAGCGCATCAAGTGGGCACGTGATAAATATCAGCGCTTGCTTGACCTGCCAAATATATTTGTTTGGGAAAATATAAATGACAAATTGACCTTCAGATTAATAGCTACCGTATTGGCAAAGTACAAATCACTTTTAACAGCCACATTACTTTAGTAAAGAGAAGCTTGCTAACTGCTCTTTAATTAAGTACACTAATGACCTAAAGGGGATTAGTAGTCTTGTCTGATAATCAATAAGCATGGCAAGATTGCTGCCTCATAAACTGGGGTGGGAGAACCAAATTAATCTGCAAAGATTAGTTCCCCCTAGTATTTTCCTGATAGCTTGATTCTATCCAAACCTTAAGAAACTCATAGTCCCAGACAAAAAGAACGTACCAATAATCTATTTGTCCTGAAGATGCCTATTTAATCTAGCAAATATGGCTTTAAAATAGTGCCAAAACTCCAAGTGACAGATAATAAGTCTTTTCCTGCAAAACATTGCTTGAATAACACTCAAACAAAAATCTCTGCTGCCCTTTTTAATAAGTGATTGACTAATGGATTAGAACTAACTGTGCCACAATGAGGTTCAGTTTCTTCATTTGTAAAATGAAAGAGGAGGCCTCAAAGGTCCTTTCCAGTTTCTACATTACATTTTGAATAGATAATAATGGACTTATTTTTGTGAATTATCCATTTTTTTTCATAGCGGGGCAGCCTTGTGCAATCAAACTCTAAAGTTCTGGGCTAACTCTTATTTTGCTCCTATACACTCAACAACAGCAAGCATCATGGACAAGAGAGAGTATTTGCACTGCATTATCAAGGTAAAACAAAACAAATACATCAAAACAGTGATTGTTCAGTGTTTGATGCAATATGGCACCATGGAGAAGGGAGGAGATGGAGGATGGGAGGTGGAGTTTGGAGATTATAGCTCTGATGCCACCACAGTTTTGTTCAATACCTGACTCATCTACTTTTAAGATGCATGGCCTTAGATAAATTGTTCTTTTCTCCTCAGTCTCAGTGTCTGAGTATGAGAGGAGTAGCATGTAGATCGTCAGAATCACAGTGAGTATATATCCTACAAACATACTATGATATTTTCCATAGCAGATGCTTAATAGATGGCTGTTGCCTTTCCCATACCATCTTCTGATGTTTCTGGATAACAGGTAGATAGATCTCACATGCAAGTTGACATATATATGTAAAATTACACATAGTCCATGTGCAATATAAATATATATGGGATATAAATCCCACTCTTGTATCTGAGTACCCATCAAAACCTTTGAAAACTAGGACTACGCCTTCTCATCCGTTGTTTTCAGCTCTCAGTGTAGTACACACACACGGATCAAACTATTAAGTACACTTTATAGTAGTTTATTGGGAGCATTTTATTTATTTATTTTAAACCTTCAATGCCGTGTTGAGTCTACCTGGACAATCAGCCTACTTGCTAAAACTAATACATAAGATAATGATTTTCCTTTAATTATGTCAGTATTACTAGGTTTATGCTCATTAGTTTACTTATGCAATAATTACACCTATGTCCCAGGGATTGTGTGAAGTAGGCTTAAATATGAAATGACAGGGGATCCCTGGGTGGCCCGGCAGTTTAGCACCCGACTTTGGCCCAGGGCGTGATCCTGGAGTGCCAAGATCGAGTCCCACATTGAGCTCCCTGCGTGGAGCCTGCTTCTCCTCTGCCTGTGTCTCTGCCTTTCTCTCTCACTCTGTGTCTCTCATGAATAAATAAATAAAATCTTTAAAAAAATAAACATGAAATGACAAATATAACGACAAAAATATTATTTGCATTCATATAAGATAGGCTTTTTCTTAAGGTCTTTCTATAGCCTCATTTAACACATTTCTTATTGTAAATGTATGTCAATTATTATGGAAGAAATACTGTAAGACTTGGCGATTCCGTGGCCATAAAAGTGAGGAAAAGCCATCTTGCCAGCACGAGATAACCCCCTATTTACTAGGAACATTAAGATGATGTAACAAGAGCCACATTTATTTGCAGAATAATCTCAGAAACTTCAGATGCTAAAAAATAAAAACAAACCATTGAATTTCTAGTAATGTTCCTGATATTTCAGAGATCCTTTTATTAGGAATTGGTTATTTAATTTCTTAAATAAGTCTTTTAGGAGAGGAAAATGAAAAGGTTCTTTAGAACAAAATCTCTGAGCAAGGGAGAGAATCCCCCTTGTGTAGGTGTAATTACTATTTGCATTGCCCATATTCTAAGAGTGAAAAATCCATATAGTTTGTGGTAATGAAGCCCATTCTGGAATTCTTATGTGAGTTCCCTGCTTTCTACCAAATATCATTGTCCACCTTTTTAGATCCCATTGCAATCCATATTTTTTCCATTTGCAGAAAAGCAGATAGAAAGGTCAGCTCGCCTCCAGCACTGGTATAGCCTGTAGATGCTTAAATACTGTTACATTTCCCTCCCAACAGTTTGTGTCTGGGCAAATGGTTGTGAAGCCATTCCTCAGCTTGCTCACCCTTAGGGGTGATTAGGACTCATGCCCTGTTTCCCTAAGGGCACTTTCTGTAGGACTTGCTCTGATCAGTGAACAGACACTACACTACATACCCATTGCTGATGCTTGCGGACTGACTGGCTATTGCTCTTGGGAATTTGACCTGCCAATTCATCTTGAAAAACTGCTGAATTATGTATGCTTCAAGGTCACTCAAGAAGTCCTATCGTCAGAAACTTAGCCACCACTTTCCTTAAAGTCACCAATTTAATCTAGAGTGTCATTATAAATTGCAAAATACTTTGTTCAACTGCTTCCACATGGATGTGCCACCTCGAAATCCATACATTGTAGTAGGTCATGAGATTTTCTTAACCCCTCTCTTCTGATCAGCCATTGCCATTAAAACAAACAAATGTCAATCATTCACACTCATAAAATGTTTCCTCAAAATCCCTAGCTAGCAATGGGATAAAATAATAACAATTATAAAATTAGCCTAAATTTCCACCGTGCCTTTCAGTTAAGCCCTACAAATTCAAAACGTACAGGATATAGTGTTACTGTTTCTCCAAGGAACAGTTAAGGGAAATAATCACTCCTGAAACTAAGATCTCATTTTTTATTTAGCTGGAACAACACTACAAAGTATTATACAGTTGGAAGAGAGAGGGGCTCCTGGGTGGCTCAGTCGGTAAAGCATCTGCCTTCAGCTCAGGTCATGATCCCAAAGTCCTGGGATCCAGCCCCATATGGGAGTTCCCTCCTCAACGGATAGTCGGCTTCTCCTCCTCACTCATGCTTTCTCTCTCTCTAGCATGGTATCTCTCTTTCTCAAATAAATAAATAAAACATTTAAAAAATGAAAGAGAGAATGATAGGGTATTATTATTATTACTATTTATGCTATTAGATGTTTATAGGCAGCAAGAAAACGAACAAGGATAGAACATTCCAAAATCAGGGGCACCTGGATGACTCAATGGGTTAAGCATTGGACTCGGTTTTGGGTCAGGTCCTGATCTTATGGGTGGCAAGATCAAGCTCCCTCACCTACTCCATGCTCAGCAGGGAGTCTGCTTGAAGATCTCTCCCCCTGCCTCTCCCCCCCCCCACTCTTACACACATTCTCTCTAAAATAACTTTTTAAAGATTTTATTTATTTATTCATGAAAGGCACAGGGAGAGGCAGAGACATAGGCAGAGGGAGAAGAAGGCTCCCTATGGGGAGGCCAATGCGGGACTCAATCCTAGGACCACTCCTTGAGCCATAGGCAGATGGTCTCAACCACTGAGCCATCCAGATGTCCCAACTTCAAAATAAGTTAATTTAAAAAAAGAACATTCCAGAATCAATTCAGTTGACGATTGATGGATCTGCTAAACACCGCTCCTCCTTTCTCGCTCTTACACATGGGTCTGGCTGAAGCCTTAGAAGCCTGTAATTTTAGCATCATTTCCAAAGACATGACTACAACATCACAGGGGAAAATGCAGAACAGTGAGGAAAGCACAGGTGCTGATGATCTCCCACCTGATCTCCATGGGACTTGGGCAAATCCTTTCACTTCTGCAGGCCCCCATTCCTCTTCCATAATTGCCTATCTCTCAAGGCTCTTAAAGGTTCAAAACTTATTTATGAAAAGCACCCCAGCACGATACTTTGTTCAGAACAGTGATTTTTAAACAGGTGCTTTATTTTTCAAAAATTAAAATTAAAAAGGCAAATAATTCAGTGGTGCCTATGCCCATTCATCCAGATAACTTTGTTAGCAGCAAGTAAGGCCCAGAGAGACCTGAATTAGAGAGAAGAGAAGGTTCAGAGAACAAATTTGTCCCCTGACAGTCACTGGAACCTGCCAGAGGTCAGGGGAGTGCAAGGTTACAGAAAGGAGAGCAATGAGGATGCTCAGAAGCAGTTTTTTGAGGCATCAAACAGAATTTCTGTGGCAGTTCGCCCTGAACTAGCACTGAGTCTAGACAAGGATATTTAATCAGAGGGCAGTGTTCTTAGCACCAAATTACAAATTTTATTTTGGAATAGTCATGTTCATTTCTGTTTCTTTCTTGCAGGAAACATTTTTCTCAGCATTCTCTCAAATTGGCACTTTATTTTTCCTCTACAATGGTAGTGGAAGTTCCAGTGATGGAAGACTTGACCCCAGGCATGAAGAACGTCAGGAGTCAGGAATGTGGCCCCAGGTCCTACCTTTTGGTTGGATATATGGACAAACCACTCCGGAATCAGGTTGCAAATGCCTTCTGCCACAGATTATGAACTGGGGGCCAGGCTTATGAAACTCTCTGCAAAGAGCATTCTTTTTATGTTTTTATTGCCTACAAAATGCCAGGAGAGTTTCCAAGTAAGAGCAATCAGTGTTAAAGAAAATAGGACATAAAATAAACTGTTATTACCTGCAAAACAGCTGTATTTCCTTTTCTTCCCACAGATGCACATAAACCCTCTGTATACTCTGACATGAAGAAATGTAATAGAACTTTCATTCCTGTAAACACTAGATATTTGTTCTTTGATAGGTAGCTTCTGAAAAAAAAAAAAAGTTGTACTTAAAATTTTATCAGCTGTTCCATGATCACAAAATTAAAGAAGAGATCTCACAAACTGATCTGGTCCGTTCTTGGTCTAAGATGAGAGATGGTCAAGGTTAAGAGCAAGTTCTTTGCAGCAGGACAGACCGAGATCCAATCCCAGCTCTGCCTCTTAGGACATATGTGACCTGTGGAAAGACATTTCAGCTCTGCAAGCTCCAGTCTCATTGTCAAAGTACAAGCAATAATAAATAGCACCTTCCTCACAGACCTTGGATATTAAATGAAATAGAATATGTAAGGTGTGAAATACAGCATTTTTGACTCATTGGAATCCCCATATAAATGCTACCTGTTACACCAACACTGCCCCTAGTAAATGGTTGTCTGTCGTTGTTTTATAATATTAAAGAGGATCTAATGTATAAGTAAAGGAAATAGGAACATTTTTAATTGCCCAGTTCCTTTTCCTTTTGTTCAAACCCATAGCTTTTCCTGATCGTCTTCCTGAATGCTGTGAACGGTTTTCCAGCACCTGTCTTGTAGACATATTCTTCACATATCTAGAATCATGATTTTACAGCTGGGAGGGACCTCCTTTATTATTTAATGCAACTCCCTTGTTTTCTGGATGATGGGACTAAGCATTAAAAGGTGACATGACTTGTGCAATGTCGTAGGTTTAACCATCAACAAGACTCAAGGTTTTCTGGGCCTCTGTCAGTGTTCCCTTCAGGTAATGCTCGCTCTCTCTCTCTCTCTCTCTCTCTCTCTCTTTCTCTAACAGATTCTGCCTCGGGTTTATTTGTACAAATAGCCCAGGAGGACCCTGGCCCCATGCAGACAGAGAGCAGGGGTCACTCCAGCCCTTCTGTCCTCACATCTGCAGACATCTCTACACTGAAGCATTTGTGGAGGCCTGGGCACCTGTGGGAGCTGGAGCCACAGCTGCCTTCTGGGCCTTGGTTGGAACCTTGGCCTTGGCCTTTGATAGACAGAACCTAGGAGCCTTGGTAATACGAGCAGAGAGCATTTCTTGAGTTGGGGTCGCAATGTAGGCAGGTCAAATGAGCTTGCAACTGCTGTCCCTTGGGACCTTGGGCTTGGTCTCCGTGGCCTTTGCTAGCCTCCACACATGCATTCATGGCCTTGGCATTATTGTCCTGTGTCTTGTCTTTTTCAGGCTCTTCTTAAAATGCTTCCTGGCAAAGCACAAATTCCTTAGGAACTTGGGATCGATTTGCTGAAGAGTTTCATATCTTCATTTTCAGGGCTTTCTGATGCTGTTGTGTGCCATTTTTAGGACTGTGTGGTCTTCGACATGGCCTTATCTGCACCAAAGCCATGGCTCCTGAAATGCTTGGGACTGGCAGATAGAACTCACCAAACTTGAAGCTAGCTCATCCTCTCCTGCCCTTGTCCATCAATATGAGTTCTCATTGCTCCTTTTGGTTATTCTATCCTTTTTAGGACACATAATTAGCATTTTCCAGGTTCTCTGACCTTCGTTAGAATTTGAAGACTCCAAACTGAATGTATCCCCCTGTTGGTATCTAACTATAGGCAAGGGTTCCTGGCTGCAGGACTCTTCTTTGCTCCCTGATTTTTTTGGACTGTCATGCCAACTCAAAGGACCTTCTCTGACACCTCTCCTAAGTAGCCCTGGTAAAGGTATGTTCTCTTTTGACCTCTCATAGTTCTAGGCATGTGGAGTTTGATCTCCTTGCCTAGGTTCTAAGTCCTGGGACACAGGGATTGTAGCTCTAGCTCCCTGCACAGAGCCGCACACTCACCTATCCCCCAACAGTTCTCTGTGGAAGAATCACAGGACAGGAGAGTCCCTCCAAGGGCTAGATCAAGGCACACCAGGAACAGCTTCTGACCTCTGAAAGGTAAAGCAAAAGGCGGAAGAATTTAAGTCTTGGTCCTTTCTTCCATTTCATCCCTCATTGACTATAAATTAACATATGACACTGTCCTGTTTTTCTTTTCCATCACTGTTAACTTTTCTAGGGTAGAAGTGTCTTCACAGCCCATGGTACAAACATTCAGGCACACGATTTGGTTTAAAGAAGATTCCGTTAGTATCCTAATTAAATTTTTTTGAAGTAAACTTTATAAACTTTCAATATCTAGCAACGTTATGCTCAGCAATCAGGCACTGGTTCCAAATTCAGCCAGCACAGAACAAGCTACTTAATTACCTGCGATTATTGAATGAAAGCTTTATATGGAGGAAAGAAATGATTTTACCCCTTTTTTCTAATTTCTGTTGTTTCATCTTCCTTTCGTCACACATCTACTTGAGCTTAAAGGCCACTGGGCCACATGGGTAAGACACAGACTTTAGAGACACACGGATCTGGATACAAGCCTCATTCTTTCCTCCTTGTTGTCTGTGTAATCTTTCTCTCTTTTCTAGCCTAAAAAATGGCAATGCCAACATAGATCCCCCAGGGTCCTGGAAACATAAACTGAAATAATGATGACTTTCTTTCCCCTTCAAAAAATTTTCATTTTTCTATAGGCCACAGTCCCTCTCTCATGATTAAACTTTTACCCTACCTCCTTTTGATGAAGACCAAAGAGTATGGATTTGGGGTGTAAAGTTTTATACATCACTTGTATCAACTTAAAAACCAAGATGTGAAAAATTGAAAACTGCTTCCTATATAACTTTATTAAAACTCATCTGAGGTAGTAGCTTAACTGCTCCCTAGTTTCACTGGTGGGGGTGGGGTGGGGGTTGAGGAGTATATACTGAAAGCTGGACGATGACAGAATTACTTTCGAGAAAAATACCTCTACTTGTAAGCCTCAGTGAAATGAATAGAAATCCTAAACTGAAGGGAGGGGAGTGGGCAAAAGGATGAGAACACATTCCCCATCCATAAAAGCATCTGACACAAGAAAAACAGTATCAAGTCCAGATGGTACCCAGCTCTGACACAAGCCAGGGAAGGCTCTATGGAGAGAAACACCGTATAGATTGCATGTGAGCAACTCAAAAAGCAGTCTTTAAAAGTTACGAGTGGAAATGTTTGTGGCTTGGTGGAGGAAAAGAATTAGAATTTAGTCATTATTCTAACAATGATTTCTTACAAGACCTATCACTTATCAATTTATGTCTATGCTTTCCTTTGAAATGTAAGATAATATGGCAGTTTTCAGCTGGGCCATCATGTTGGGAGTGTGTTGGTGTTGCTGGGGGCTGAAGGAACCAACCAGAAAAGCAAATGTCTCCAAACTGGTTTGCATGCTATGAAATGGGGTACAATGGAGAGGTCAACATTGGCCCCTAATTGTTATCATTCAGCATGCATTTAGTGCCTAGCTTTGTTTGAGATCCCCTGAACCATTTTATTTCCCCTCTTTCCCACTGTCTCCCCAGGGGAGCTAACAGCTAGTTATTCTCAGTTCAAATATTTCTTATGCAGGAAGGGTTTCTTCAACCCAGAGAGGCTGGATTAGGGCTTTCACTTCACATGCCTTAGAAGCCAGTATTTCCTTTCTGTAAGGACTCACTACAGTTTCCATTATTCATTCAAAGCCTGTCTTCCCTCTCACCCCACACTGTATGAATGCAGGGAATAGGCCTACTTTCTCACATCCTTCTCCAGGTGCCACAACGCCCAGTGCATGATGGGCTCCCAGTCTACATAGCGGACACTGTTCTATGCACATGTCACACGGTGATGAGCACACAAACCCTGCTTCGTGGAGCTTACCTTCTATGAGGAGAGACAGGCAATAAGCAAATAAGCAAGGCATTCTCTAGAGAAATGGTTGAAGGCGATGACTGCTTTGGGGAAAAAAATGAAGCAGGAAAAGGGGATAGCAAGACTGGGGGAGGGTTTTTTTTTAAGTAAGTGATTAGAAAAATGTCATTGAGGCTTTGAGCAATGATCTAAAGAAGGCGAGGGAGCAAGAATGTCTGTTACAAGGGCGTTTCTTGGTGGAGTGAACTAGTGAATGAGAAGAGGGGAGAAAGAACACCGTTTCTTGGTGCAGGGCCTTTGTCATTAGCCTGGTTCCAACGTATGTGCCCCATAGCGCCAGAGCAGGTTAGAAATGATAGACATAAAAATCTGAGTAAGAAACTCTGGCTTGGGGTTACCTGCTGTCTACTTTGAAATACACAACCGAAAAGAGAAACTAGATCCTGTGGTACACATCAACAAGACATCAAGGAGAGTAAGAGTTTGAACACCAACTGGGGCCACGTTCCTGGAACAGAGGGGAAGGGGCATCGGCATGAGCAAAGGTGGGAATGGAGAAAGATCCAGAGACCCACAGGAGGATTTGATTTCTGGGACACTCAGAGATAAGGCTGGCTTGCAAGGGTGGGTCAGAATAGAGAGTGTTTAACGCCAGAAAAAAGACATTTGTGCCTGATGTGACAGACAATTGTATTAACTAGCAGATTTTATGATGATTAATCTGAGGCCCAAGATAGATGGAAAAGGAGGAGAGAGGAAAAGCAAGTCAATTAGTTATGACAGCGACATTTGAAGCATGGAATGATGAGGGCACGGCACCAAACTGGGGAAAGATGAAAAAGCAAGTAACTTACTGCAGGATGCTGGGCAAGCCCCAAATCCTCTAGGTCCATTTTTTTGTTTTGTTTTGTTTTGTTTGCTTGCTTGTTTGTTTTTTTTATGTGTGTTTTTTGTTGTTGTTTTTTGTTTTTGCTTTTGTTTTTTGCCGACACCATAAATGAACTGGGCCAGATAACACACAGTGAGTTCCAGTTCTAATATGCTAGGACTTTATCTGTACTACACATGGATGGTATAAAGAGAGAGATCCATATTTTATATCAACTGGGGTATAATATTGCCTCTTTCCATGGTCCTACCATTAGCTATTGTGGGTATACCTAGACCAGTATGCTGAAGTATTCATTGGAAGCTTCACTTAGAATGTCTCCGAGATGCTTCCAAAATTCACATTCATATCACCTTGAAAAATACAAAAATTCACATGTATGAAACAATGAGAATTTTCAGAAATAGTTTATTTTAGTCTATGGTCATTATGAGAAAAAGTCCAAAGCAGATGAGGGAAAAAAAGAAAACACCCTTTCTATTGGCAAATCTACAAGTCCAACACTTACCATGTATGGAACCACAAAAGGAGGCTGACACTGGAAAAGCCACAGGTTATTTTAAGAACAGTAGCACATAGGCAATACCACCCCTTGGAGTTAAGAATTCTGTTTTCTTTTCTCTCAGCTACATCGACTATAGCCTAATTCCTGTTTGGCAAGACTTAACAGACTTTGGCCTGGTAACTGACCAACTTTCTCAACTACAGTGTGAGAAAAATCTCAGGCAAAAGTTCTATGTAGGCAAGTAAAAGTTCACTGAGATTTTAATTTGGGGGACACACCTTTAACTCAGTTTGACTACTCATAGATTGTTATTTTGGATTTGTCAGCTAACCTAATAGTTTCATTCTCTTTTGTTGTTCTCTCATTTTAAGGTAAAAGAACTCTTCCTAAGAAATTTTAAAATGAATTTTGTCCAAACACATTTGTGACTAAGCCTGCTTCAGTGCCTCTGGTTGCCCACCAAGTGCCACCATGACTTCAGCGTCTGTGTGTGTGTCCAAAATTACTTTTCCTCAAAATTATTGCAGGGCTGTGAAAAAAGTATAGAAGCATATATAATGTTGTATGGGCACCAAATGCACGCTAAAAAATAACACAATATGCCATATAGCAGAGGGTTCAGAATAGTTCATACAAAGAAAAGTAGTGGCCTCAAATCCACAAACAGAGCTGACTCTAGAATTTGCAGGAAGTAGTATGATAGGAAAATATGGGGCCCCTGGTTCAAAAAAAAATGCAAAGGGGAAAATGCATTTCCATTTCCCTCATGGATTCTCTTTTGCCTTGTTATGGCCATTTTATCAGCTATTTCACATCTCAGTCCCTGAGCACAGCGATACTCACACCAGGCAAAAGGCAGACTCTCACAGATACCCATGACTCGGCTCATGAGATACCTATTCAAACGCAGCCTCCCCCACACCTGCATTCACAATGGCACACAAATGCCAAATGCAATAGGATCTAGGTTTTAGTGGTTGGCACCATACTGAAATTGCACCAAATAATCTGGTTTTAAGAAAACAGAGTCCTCGATCACTTATTTTATTCATTTGTTTTGTCTTTACTTTGTAGAATTGTTTTGTTGTATAATTGCATTAGAAGTGTACCTAATTGTGCATCTGTAATTATTTAAGTAACATTATTATAAAAAATAAATCTTAGAGATCTATGACTTTTTTTTTCTCCTTTAAAAGCATCAAGATTATTAACTGGCATGAGCTGCTTCTAATGACCCCTCCACTCAACACTGAAGATATCACAAAAATGAGGTGGATTTATGAAGTGTTAAAAAGAAACAAAAAAAAAAACACCTGTGAAAAATACTCGGGGAACCATGTGAGAGGGAGCACACCAAGAAGATGAAGAGGAAAAAACAAAACGCAGGAAACAGTGGAAAGGGGGGAGAGGGTTTTGTCATTAGGCTTTTTTCTGCCCTGTGTCCCATCTAATCTGTCATTGTGGAGCAGGGAAAGAGCCTGAGGCCAAAAAAGGGAAGGAAAACATGTATCTATGAAAAAACAGGGGACCTGGGTGGCTCCATGGTTGAGTGTCTACCTTTGGCTCAAATCATGATCCTGGGGTCCTGAGATCAAATCCTGCATCAGGCTGTCTGTGGGGAACCTGCTTTTCCCTCTGCCTATGTCTCTGCCTCTCTCTGTGTCTCTCATGAATAAATAAATAAGATCTTAAAAGAAAAAAGAATGAAAGAAAGAACAAACAAATAATATTAATGGAACTATGAGAAAAAAAACAAAAAAAAAGAACTTTAACCAGAAAATGGATCTTAGAATTAAAGAAGGAAAGCTCGTAATGGTGAAGGTGTCATTCTGCCAAAGCCATATAAGAAGTCTAAATTTATATAGCCACAGAAATATGGAGTTAACAAATCTAAAATGAGAAATAAACAAATACATAATCATATTGGGATAGTTAAACATGCTTCTCTTAGTAATAAGCAGGTAACATATCAGTAGAATTTTAGAATATTATAAGTTGTAGAAGATTTGATTGGTAAAATTTACCCAGTGGAAATATATATGACGCTAGACCTAACAACTGAAGAATTCACATTCTTTTCAAGCAAATATGAACATTTGCAAATATTGGCTATATAATGAGTCACAAAGTGAAGTCTCCACAGATTTCAAAGGACTGTGTTTGTACTGAGCATGTTGTCTGACCACAGCACAGTTAATACAGAAATTACTAACTGAAAAAAATCTAGAAATATACTTCTAAATAAACTATGATCAAGAAGGAATAGATCAGAATAGATCAGGATGTTAGAAATCCTTTTGAATTTAATGTTGAAGAAACAGTTAATGTTTATGTAGTCAAGCAAAAGCTGTCAAAGAAGAAATTTCATAACAGAAATGAAGGAAAGACAAAAACTAAATTAGCAAGCATCTATTTTAAGAACTTAGAAAAATAAAGCAAATGATCTAAGGAGCAATAATGGAGGAAAGATTTGAGAACAGAAATGAGCATATTGGCAATCCTCTAATAGAAGGGGGGGGAATTTAAGTTTGTTCTTTGAAAAAAAAAAACTTCTAAAATTCATAAACTCTGGAGAGACTGATTAAGAAATAGGAGTATACAAGGACCCAACGTAAAAGGGATTTCTAGTGGAAAAGGAAATACCACTGTAGCAGGCTAAGTAAACCCCCTGAAGATAGCAGGTCTTAATCCCTGGAACTTGTAAATGTTACCTTATTTGGAAAAAGGGTTTGTACAGATGTGATTAAGTTAAGGATCTTGAGATGAGGAGATTATACTAGATTATCCTGGTGGGTCCTAAATGCCATCACAAATATCTTTATAGAGAGAGGTAGAAGGAGATAACATACAAAGAGAGAAGGCCAAGTGAAGACTGAGCAGAAAGAGATTTGAAGATTGGAATAATATGGCCACCAGGCAAGGAGTGCTAGCAGCCCCCCGTAATTGGAAGAGGCAAAGAATGGATGATCCTCTAGAGCCTCTGGAAGGAATGCAGCCCTGCTAACATCTTGATTTCAGACCAGTGAAACTTATTTCAGACTTCTGGCCTGAGAATAAATGTCTTCTGTTAAGCCAGCAAGCTTGGGGCAATTTGTTACAGTAGCCACAGGAAATTAATACAACCACTCTACTATAGACTTTGAAGTCAATAAAAAAATTAATTAGGGAAAACTGTGTGCAACTTTATGCCAACAAATTTTTAAAAATAGACAAAATGCACAAATTCCTATGAAAATACAAAGTAACAAACAAGATACAAGAAGAGATTTAAAAATGTGAATGGTGCTATAATTGTTTTAAAATATAATCCTAAGTAAATAACTTTATCTAGAGAACATGTCAGGTCCTCATGGTTTCCCTGGCAAATTCTTCCATGCATTTTCCAAAGAAATAACATAATTGAGGTCAATTCTCATACAAATTCTCCCAGAGAAGATAAAGTAGTTACCGTTCTTCTAATCTATTTTATAACCTTTATATCATAACCTGAGAATTACATTATGAAAAAAAATTATAAAACTTTCTTGCTCATAAACAGAGATGGAAAAATTCTTAAACAAAAGATAAGCAAACCAAATTCAGCAATATATAAATAGATGGATATACCATGATCGAATTAAGTTTATTTTAGGAAGGTAAAATTAATTTTACAATAAAATAGCAATCAATATATGTTGCCACGTTACCAGAATAAAGGAGAAAAATCACAGGATATCTCAGTACATGCAAAAATAAGTATTAGACAAAATTAAAAGCCCATGCATTATAAAAATTCTTAGCAATAAGTGGAAAAGAAGGAAACAGCCTTAATCTATTAAAGGCTGTCTACAAAAAAACCTGCATCAAAATGAAGGGTGAAAGTTGAACACTTCTTTGAGGTAGGGAGTAAGGCAAAGGTACTTGCTCTCACCAGTTTTATCCAACATGGAATAAAAACTTTACCAGTGCAATGAGATGAAGACAAGATGTAAAAGATATATGGATGGAGGGGGAAAGAAATAAAACAGTGATTATGTGTGAAAGATATGTTTGGGTACATAAAAACTATAAATAATTAGATAATAATTTACCTAATATTTACCTAACAGATATTCATCAGAATTAATAGGTAAGCTTATCCAGGTTGGTAGATGCAAAATCAATATACAAAATCAATTTTAATTTTATAAATTGCAAAAACAACATGAAAATTTAAAAATGAACCAGAGACATATATCCTTTATAAAGTAGAAAAAGTAGAAAAATATTTCATATACTAATATATATGCTATAAGAACTGTTTTATAGATGCCCTTTTATTAAAAGCATTAAAAAGTTCCAGAAGAGTAAAACTGAGCAGCATAACATACTCATGAATTGAAGTTTCAGTGTGACATGGATATAAGTTTCGTACAAATTGATTTATAGAATCAATGCCATCTCAAAGAAAATATTAACAGGTGTGTGTGTGTGTGTGTGTGTGTGTGTGTGTGTGTATCTTAGCAAGATGATGCTATTTTACACAGAAATGCTAAATGACAAGATAGGAAAAATACAATAGTGAAGTGGGATTGCTCTGTCAGCTATCAAGCCTTATTATAAGTATTATAGGAAGCAATTAAGAATGTGCAGGATTGGCACAAAGATTGACAAATGAATGAATAGAAGAGGGGACCCAGAAACAGACCTGTGTGTATCAAAGGTGACACCAGAGAGCTGTAGACAAAGGCCAGTCTTCTCAGTGGAGGGTGTTTACACAATTGGAAGTTCATATAGAAAAACAGAAAGATAGAAAACTTGACCTCCACTTTATGTCATACACACAAATCAATTCCAGATGATTTGAAGAACTAAAAGAGAAAGGCAAAACCATAAAACCTTAAAGGCAATGTTTGGAAGGATTTTCATAACCTCAAAGAAGCGAAACATTTTAAAAAGTAGGGCACTAAAAGCACAAACCATAGAAAAAGACTGATAATTTGGATCATATTAAAACGTAGCATGTCTTCATCAAAAGCTAGCATTCAGAGACTGAAGATGCAAGCCACAGAGTTGGAGAATTTATTTGCTATACATATAACTCACAAATGCTTCATACCTACAAAGTATTAAAAACACATACCAATCAATAAGTACAGATCACCGAAGTGTGGATGAAGCAATTGACTGGAACAGAAAAGATATCCAAAGGGCTAATAAAAGTATAAAAAAGCGCTCGATGGTATTAGTCATCTGCAAATGAAAATGAAAATCATTATAAGATACTACTACATAGTCATGAAAATGACAAAATTTAAAAGTATGCGATAACATTCAGACTTTTTGAATTTTCTCCTAAACTCTTAGTGGGAAAGTATATTAGTATAACCACTTTAGAAAATAGTTTAGGATGAACTAAAGTTGAATGTATGCAGGCTCTAGGATATGGCAGTGCTACCCTTTGGGGTATAGTGACAAATGCATGTACATATAAGCCAGGTGGCGTAGCAAAAAAAGTTTACAGATGCCAGCATCTTTTGTACCAGCAAAAATTATATACAACTCAAATATCCATCATTTAGAAAAATAAATAGTAGTATATAGCACTGAAGATAAACAAACTACCATTAATCACAACATGGATGGATTTCTCGAGTCATGTTGATTGAAAGAACCCAGTCACAAAACACTATATAGTGTATAATTCAATTTATATAAATGTCACAAGGAAACAAACTTCTACTGTGCTGCTTAGAAGTGTACAATTAGAAGAAAAAGAAGATCATGATCGTCTTTGTTTTAAGGAAGGGGCATAGATGTGATGTCTTTGAAATTCACAATGTTTCCATTCTTGATTTAGTTGGTACTTTCATGGGCATTAACTTCATGAAAATTCTTTAAAGACTATCTATGTTTTGTGCCCTTTCTATGTTTAAATATATTTTAGAAGAACTATTATTTGCTATTAAAGAGAATAATTGATTAAAATGTCATGAAGATAATAAACATAAATGCAATTAATGATATAGACTCAATATACACAAAGCCTTAACTGACAAAGATGCAAATAAATCAATAATTATAAATGGAGATTCTAACACATTCCTCTAAGAAACTCTAATACCAAGCAGACAAAAATAAATCGTGATTAAATATTGAACATTAATAATGTGCTAAAATGAAAATTTTACCCATCATTCAGAATACTCACATTCTTTTTGAGCACAAGTGAACTTCCTCAGAAACTGGATCCTAACTTAGTCACAAAGCAAGCTTTATTAAATTCCATATTTCAACCTCATACAGACCATATTCTCTGACAGTCACAAAATATAATTAGAAATTAATACTGTACATATTTAAAACAAATATTTAAAAACATAGCTGTAACTGTATACACATACACAGTATGACAGTAGAAAGCCTTTAATTAGAGAGAAAATCATAAGAAAAATTGTGGAATCCTTAGACCTGAATGCCAGCAAAGATACTGCATGTCAAATTTTGTGGAATACTGCTAAAGCAGTATATCTAGAGGAAAATCTATGGTTTTGGATACAGTCATTAAATAATTAAAAATTGAATAGAAATTATCAAATGTTTATGGTATATTGAATTATGGTTTCTCTTTCTTTACTCCTGCTTATCTCTACACCCCTTACCACATAAATTTGAAATTTCTCCCACATGATTGCATAGCGCATTGCCCTATTCTTTGATTTTGAACTTGGCTACATGATTTGCTTTGGCCACTGAGAGATGAATAGACATAAGGTGAGTGAGAGCTTGAAATGTGCTGGTACCTTGGGACTTGCTTTCCTGGGCCCTCTGCCACCATCGCAGTAAGAGGCGCCTTCTGAAGAACCTGCTGGCCCTTCAGCCCAGACCCCAAAGAGATAGGAGGGGCAGAGAGCCAGCCAGACCCACGGGCTGAAGTAGCTATTCAGTGAAGTCCTGTCTAGATTCCCCCAACCAACTCCAAGAAAGAAGTACTTATTTTATTCTACATGGAGGCTTTGTGGTTGTTACACAACAAAAACTGACTGATAGAAAAATCAGTACCTAGAAATAGAGTTGCTTCCATAATGAAAGCTTAAAATACATGGAAGTGGCTTTGGGACAAAGGCAGTGGGAAACTTTGACAGAAAACTGGAAAATGTTATTGAAGGCTGACAAATGGGGGTTCGTGTTAGGTACTGGCAACCCATTTGTAAAAGTTTTGCCTTCAGTCACTGGGAAGAAAGAAAATGTATCTAACAGATTTATGGCTTTGGGAAAGATGGTTTGTAGTCAGAATGCTAGAAGCTTGAGCTGACTGCTCTTAACTGTCCGTTATAAGGTACAGTGGGAAGGAGATGGATTCAGAAATAAGCCAATTGGTTTGCAATCTAAATTTAGAGCGACTGTAGATCATTTCCTTTGAAAATTCAGATCTGATTACAACTCATAAGGATGTTCAGCAAATTCCTAAGTATAAGATCAATATGCAAAATGCAGTAGCATTCCTTTATTCAAAAACAACTCACTAATACAATGGAAAATTAGTGGTATTTGGCAATAGCTACAAATCCGTAAAATACCAAAATTTGACTAAAAAAAAAAAAAGCCTTAAAAAACCTAAGATTTTGTGTAGGGAATTTTGAGAAATCTCTACCAAAGAAATTTAAAAATATGAAAAAAAAATGGAGATAGCAGGTTCGTTGAATTTGATTTGTAAAAATGTTAATTTTGCCAATTTAATTTATATATTAAAATTCTAATAAGATTTATAAAGGGATCATTTTGAAAACTTGGCAAAACATTTTGTAATTTATGAGAAAGAATAAAATTTTCCAAAAAACTAATAATTTGAAAAATAAGATAAAGTGTATGTGGGTGAGTGAAAGATGCATCCTCTTAGATATTAAGGCAAACTATAAAACTATAGTAATAAAATAATAAAATACAGTATTAAAATATACTACTAAAATATAGTAATAGACATAGAAATAGTATAGTAAAATATAATAATATAGTATTGTGTCAATAACTTATAGATTGTCCAAAGAGCAGAATAAAAAAGAATCAAGTAATAGACATTTTTATATATGGTAGTTTGGTATAATATAGATGTGACATCATACATTGGTAGGGAGCAAGGAAATTGAGGAATAAAGTTTCTTATATGACACTAAAGATATCCAAACTGGATTATAAAAGACCTACATGTGAAATTTCTACTATAGCAATAATTGCAAAAAAAAATAGAAATATATATTTTGAACTCTGAAAGGAGGATGAAACTGATGGATATGACTTTATCAAAATTAATAATTCCTAGTGAACAAAGACAAAGGTCAAAGTTACTGGATGCATGATCAGCTAGAAGACATTTGCCAAACCTGAAACTGACAGGGATCAATATCTAAAATATACAAAGAACTCCTGCAAATGAACAAGAAAATGTTAAGAACCCAATAGAAAAAAAGAGTTTGCTCTTTATAAACAGGTTATAAATAGGCAGTTCACAGAAAAGAAAACCTGATCTCGTACAAGAATAAGACATTCAGAGAAGTTTGAGTCAAACCCATAATATATAAATTTTCAAATAATCAAATTAGTGAAAAAAAAAAAAAAGCAAAATAGTCTCATACGTTGCTGAAAGAAAATAAAACCCAAACAGACTGCTGCTGGGAGTTCAAAGTGGTCTTATTCTGTAGAATAATTTCTGTAGTGAAAATGAACATACAAATGGTCAGTAACTCAGTAACCCCCTCCTGGGCATATAACTTAGAATAATTTCTGTAGTGAAAATGAACATACAAATGGTCAGTAACTCAGTAACCCCCTCCTGGGCATATAACTTAGAAAAATAATTACATTGGTCTATAAGGAAAACCACCCCAAGATGTTCATTGCATTATTGATTGTATTAAGGAATTGAAAGCAACCTTATCATTCATCACAAAGGGAACGGACAAAATGTGATATGTGACTTCAATGGTTTACTATGCAGCAGATTTCCTCCTAAAACATGGATAAGTCTTAAAAAACCTAGTGCGAAGTAAAAAATAAGAAACAGAATAAGATAGTCAACACAGCACAATTTCTATATACAAAAATTCTTTTGCACAGGAACCACATTACGCATTTTCCAAGTATTCACAAGATTTATGGTGTGGGGAGGGAATAAACTTGATGCCAGGAGCTGAGGACAGTATTCCTTGATCAAAGCAATAGGATTAATCCAGTCTTGTGTCCCATATGTAAAAAAAAAAAGATGTATTGTCTATTATTCAATTTTGAGAAACTCTTAAATGCAGAGTTCATGTTTTAAGATAATTAGCCTCAGGAGTTAGACAAATTGGGTTCAAATTTAGTTGGACTATGTATTTAACTAGATGGTCCTTGGAACAAGTCATTTGACTTCCTGGAGCTTCCTTTCCTTCATCTACGAGTTGGAGATATTAGTAGCACTTACCTCATAAAGTTGCTGGGAATATTAACTTTTATAATACATGCAAAGAACTAGCAGAGTGCCCAGCACGTAGTTAGGTCCATGACTGCTTTCTAGGCAGACCTGCATTGTGCAGGGGCACATCGACGCCGACTCTGTACTACTTCAGTGTTGCCCACTCAAGAGAAGCTCCCCAAAGCAGCAGCTAATGCATCTGGATCCAATGCCCTAATGACTTTCTCCCAGGCTCAATTAGATTATCCTGGAATCTTAGCTAGCCTCTCTTGGGGAAAGGAAAAAATAATAATCATTTTCATCATAATGAGTACAACATTTTTTTTCTTAAATTACCTAAATTCTAATAATAATCCCTTGAGATTATAAATCCCATTTATTGAAGTTGAACAGACTTTAGTCACAAGGCCCCATAGCTGGTTATTGGCAGAGGTGGGATTTGGACTCACGTATAACTGACTCAAAGTCCACACGTGAAACTGGTAAGGCAAGCTGCTTCTCCTCATTGTCTCCCCCTGTCAACTTTAGCACAACCAAATCTCATTAAACCAGAACAAGGAAGTCATGTGGTATAGAATTCCTTAGGTGGCAAAACATCATCAAAGCTAAACATCGTTTTACTTCCTGCCCAGCCCATAATCCTCACCTACATATTTATTTCTGTGGAGGAAGGGATTTTGCATACATATCCTTAAAAATAGTCTATTTATCTGTTTTGATTTATAAGCAGAGAGTTGATATTTTAGGGCTAGTCAGTTCATTTTGTTCACAAAAGAGGACCGAGGCAAAATACAAGTCTAGTGGAGATAACAGATCTCAGATTATTACCAAAGGATCTGCAGGATTTTTTTTTTTTACCATGAATGTTTAGTATTTTTCATCTGTAATGATATGAAACCACATATTTAAAAGGAAAAAAGCCAACCCATGTATAACTCTAGACCTCATTTTAGAAACTGCTCTTCTGACGTTCATTTTCTGTGCTGTTATATTTTTAATAGCAGACAGTTCCTCACTTCCCAACAAAACTGTGAAATTCGACTGAGCATGGCGGATGGCATTGGAGTGTGAATAGTGTGATTTAATGCTCCTGCTAGTCTGAAATGTTTGCCTGTTTGGTCCTTGGTCACCCCTCCCAACAGCTCATTTGCATTTCCCAAACCAGCTCTCCAAAGTTCGGTCTGTTGGGGACCACACGGGCCTCCTGTGATTTTTCACAAAGGTAACAGGCATTTTTCTGGTAGGGTGAGGTCCCATGCTAATGCGACTGCATGTGACAACATCTGTATTGACTGAGCTTCACAGCTGCAAGGTCCTTTGCCAAAGCTGTGTTAGAGGGCCTCTGGCAAAATGATCCAAGGAATTCCGTAATTCTAGGACATTTAATTCTTTTTAAAAATAATAATGGAAAAAGTATATGCTCAAAGAGCATTTTAATTTATCCTTTGGGCTTCTGTGCTATTTATACTATGCTGCTGTTTAAAAATATTTTTATATACACACATACACATTTGATTTATGACTTCAACATACTTCTTAACTTGGGGCAAATTTCCTCATGGCCAAAATTCTGTGGCATACTATGGCAATGCAGCAGTGTATAAGGATATCTTTTCTTTTTAAGGTTGTACAATTGACGGCATAGTTAATTATTAATCTGGCTGGCATCTGTAATGAAAAAAGGAGTTCTCTTTTTTTTTTTTTAGGTCATGGACTTAGTATGTAAATCTCTCTTGAGGCTGCAATCATAATATTCCTGCAGCTATGGTGTCACCTATTGTAATTTTTCTGCTAATAAACAAATTTGAGCTAGCCAGGAATCCTAAATTTTGAGACTAGTTGTTTATCTCAAATATACTCCAGAGAAATAGTAATGCAGTTCTGCTTTGAATTTAATTTAAACAGGAACAGGCAAAACAAATCTCTATGGAGGACATTTGACAATAATAAAATATTTCTCCCAGCGGGTGAGCTGGTAGCAATTGTATTGTTGCAATCCAAGCTCACGTTTCAGCAGGTCATTACCATCATAACAAGCCCTTGGACCAACTGGCATGGACATGCAACATTGAGCCCCTGATGGGCACATTATTTCAGACCTTTAACTTCATGGAGAACAAGACAAATACTCCTGGGAAAGGGGGATTATATTTTGAAATTCTTTTCTTTTCTGTTTTGTTTCATAATAAGATGAGGTGGGCAATCAATCTGCTGCTACTTGTTTCATTTTGTTCTTTCCACACTACCAAGGGGCCCAAGGAGCTAGACCTCCAGATTCGAAAGGGCCGGAGACATTGATTTGCACACTTCAGTATCTATTGGACTGTAGGGCTATCCATTCAATATGTAAACCATCATGGATGAAACAAGAAGCTCAAATAGATGTCTTTTCTTCTACAGTGTAATCACAAATTAAATTTTGCAATAAGCTCAGTGTACCTAAAGTTTTTGCATAGGCCCAAGAGTGAAATGTTCTATCTCCGTTCTCATTTCCACTTCCTACTTACCTAAATCTGCGACTTGGAAGACGTAGGTAAGAGAGGTCATCCGGAGAAATGAAATTTGTTCTAATTTTGTTCCTCTTTTGTTTTTGAGTAGGGAAGAACAGGTAGGTAAGCCACATGTAAGTTCAATTGAAAGCACATGGAAGGGTCAGATCAGCAGAATTTTTTTTTTTGTTTTAAAGGAGATTGTAAGATAAGTCTGCACAAGTTTTTAAGAAGGTATCTTACTTTTAGATGTGGCAAAACCAGAAGATGTGGTTTGGGAATCATCAAATAGAACGTGTCCCCCATGTGACTGTGGGAAGGATGGATGGGAAGAGAGGACCAGGCAGTGTGTGGGAAGGTGTTCGGGAGAAGCGGTGGTCAAAACAATCCAGGTGCATTGCATTGGCCTTGTGATTAAAAACAAGGCTGAATCCGTTTGTCATGATATTTTAAAAAGCAGTCTAAAACTCTCACAAAAATTCAGAGCCAACGTATGAAAATTTTTAGGCTATTCTTTGTCTATTTGGGTAACATAAAAATTTGAAGTATGTTTCCTCATGTCTTCACATTACAATCAGCTAAAGATTATATATATAATTTTAAGCATATATATAAGTACATAATATATGTTAATATATTTAAGTATATATTAAGTCTATATTATATATATATACATATATATATATATAATTTTTTAAGTAAGCTCTATGCCCAGTGGGTAGCCCAACATGGGGCTTGAACCCACGCCCTGAGCTCAAGGCATAGAACTGAGCTCAAGAGCCAGGCACCCTGGGATCCCTGGGGGCTCAATGGTTTAGCACCTGCCTTCGGTCCATGGCGTGATCCTGGAGTCCTGGGATCGAGTCCCACGTCAGGCTCCCTGCATGGCTCCTGCTTCTCCCTCTGCCTGTGTCCCTCATGAATAAATAAAATATAAAAAAAAAAAAAAAAAAAAAGGTCAGGTGCCCTACCGCCAGAGCCACGATGACACCCAGATGAACTTTTGAACCATTCCAAAGCCCCACAACTTAGGCCACAGCTAAGGCCCAGTCCGCTGTGGGGTAGGCATATGAGCGTCAGGCAATCTGAACACTCTTCAGGTGACTCCAATATGCGGCCTAGTTGGGGGAACCACTAGTTTAAAGCAAAAAGTCATTTATAAACAGGTAAAAATAAAACTGATCCCTCAACACAAACACATAACCCATTTGTCAGAGCTATTCATTGTTTATATATCAAGAAATGAACATGCTGAAAGGTCAAAATCCTGTTTCATTTTCTCTGACACCTGAGGCGTCTCTGATAAATACGTCAGTAGTGGAAAAGTTACTCCGTGTAATAACTCAGCATTCCTTTTTTTCCTTTCTTTTCTTTCTTTCTTTTTTTTAAAATAATTCCGAATTCCAAAAGCCAGCAAGAGAAGTCTGCCGTTGGAGTTCCTGAGAGCGTTGGCACAGAGCTTTAAAGGAGAACGTCCCTGGGAGATGCCAGGCCAGCTTTCCCTCCTGCTAGGTTTGCATCTTGCACTGGGTCAGTTCCACCCCAGGACTTTGAAAAATACCCAAAGCCAAGCACCTCCGAACCTAAGAACCTCCGCTGAGCTGATGCCACTCAGAGGACCCTGGAACAGGGAGGGCCAAGCCGAGTGGGGCTGCTGGCTGCAGCACCTGGGTCCTTTAGGTGGCCTCTGGCCCCTGAGTCGCCTTGTGTTTAGAGACCTCTGTGTGTCACCAGAGAACCGGCCACCCCTGGCAGGTGAGGGGCACGGTGGGCAGATGCAGCCCCACGAGGCTCCCCAGGTAGGCAGAAGTGTGGTGATGCCCCGGGGCGGGGGGAGGGGGGAAGCAGGTGCAAGCGCGGCTTGACCCGGGGCGACCCGGGTGTCACCTGTCGGAGGGAGAGAAGCGAGGGGAGGCCGCGTGCCCTGGGCAGGTGGGCAGTGCTGGTTCAGCCTCTGGGATTGGAAGGCAGCTCCCCCCACTCGTGCACTCGGACCTCCCAGCGCCCCTGCGGACCCCCCCGACCCCCCCCCCCTCCCCCAGGGAAATCCGGCCTGCGAAGCCTGCAGCCCGCTGCCGAGCTCGTGCAAGCCCTCGGCTTCCTTGCAGAGGGAGGGCAATAATAGGTATCTCGAGCAGGTTTTAATACGATCTTAAAATAGGGGGAAAGTTTTCTGTTATGACATTGACACAGAGGCGATGATTTTGAGTAATGCAGGATGATGTGGGGATGCTTTAAGTTTAAATAAGAGCTATATAAAGGCTTGTCAGAATGAATTCTAATGTGCCATGAGACACTTTGCATACTCTTAAATATGCAAAATGTCTCTCGGCACCCTCGAATTCATTCTGACAAGCCTTTATATAGCTCTTATTTAAACTCCTACTTTATTTTTAGGGAATAGGTACTCGGAGATACTGTCTGCGTGGAAGCAACAAAGGGCAGTGTTTATTGATTCGGGTCCTCAGTGGGCGGAACAAAAAGAAACACAATACAAAAGAGCAATCAAAAGTGGAAGCTTGTTTAATATTGCTCTACCATCATCCTGAAAGGCATAATAATTTGAGTTACACATCTGAACTGATTGGAGTTACAGAATCATATCTCCTTTTTGCATTTAACAATATATACAATATAAAATAAATACATTTACACAAATGGACATTTGCGGGAGCACACAGTATGGTACACATCACAAAAATATACAATTGATTGCTTTACAGATGTGAAGCCCATCTACAGCTATAGACATGGTTTTATTATTATTATTATTCTTTTTACTACTGGCTATAATGCAACTCCTGGATTATGATAAGCAGTTTAAATTTTTTTGTCCTTTTACGATCTTTGCACATAAGACTGCCATAAAATGTTTTCCTAGGCAGGTAAACAGAGACGCTTAAATAATTAAAATACAATCACCAACACCCATTTTCTCTTCTATAAGAAAAATAGCAGTTTTAAATATTTCATATCTTTTATGTTATCATTTAAATGCAAAATAGTGGAATAAATACAACAATCTGATCTGATTGAAACACAAGTGTAACTACAGGTAGTCACACGATCCTATTGCTTTAAATAAGAACAAACCTAAAAGAAGCAAAATAAAAATTTAAAATCATATGGCGAAAACATACACTTTTCTCACTTTCCAAAACTTCACATTAAGTAAATGGTCTTGCTTGAAACTCGAAAAAACTTACCTCGAGCGAGGTTTAATTAAGATGAGCATTTACCCTAAAGCCCGTGCAGTTCTTTTTTTAGATCTACGTTTTAAGTTGTGTTTCCTATTTGTGAGATCCTTGTTCTCGGTGATGCCAAGAGTCACTTAAACTGAAAACTAAAATTTGTACTTGATTCTTTGCACCCATCTCCATCTCAGGTTTTCAGTTGGTTGGCTCTGACTTCTGAAGCCCAAGTACTTTAATGTGATACAGTGAAAACAACGTATATATTGTATATATTTTACTTATATATAGTGTGGTTGGATAGTAGCAACTGAAACCCTGCACAAACTTTCTGGAAAATAATCTTTTTAAATACTTACATATATAAATAATCTTATAGAATCAGCACCTTTTTTTTTGTCCCAGGAGTTGTATTTTCTGTTGTTATTTTTAAAGGGATGTGCCAATTTCTGAACTCCTATCACAGCTATAAATTTCAAGTTATTGACCATCTGAATGAATTGCTAATGATGATTTATCTAGAATCACACTACAGTCACTTCTCTACTGAGAAACCACAATCTACGATATAGTCCCATATAGCTAATGATAGATACACAGTATTCCTAGCACGAGGCTGATGAAACATCAACCCAAGGTATTTTGTTTAAAGCACACAAAGTAGCAATAGTTTTGGAAACGTGTCCGCACCAAAAAGTTTTGCAACAACACAGAGCTAGTTAATAACAACATCTGAGAGATGATTGAGTGAAAGCCATATATATACAGCATTTAAAAATTAGACTTATCTATATTCTTGAAATATTCAAAGTTTTATTTCTAAGCTATACATTGGTATTCTATAATAAACCATTAGAGAAATTATTCCTTGTTTTGAAAATATTATTATGATTCTGATGTGTATCTGTTCATAATGAGTACTTGTTTGGAGTTTCAATCTCTTAATTATTATTAGGAAGAACCTTATTACTGGTAAGGAATAGAATATACTACTGTAGTCTCCTGAGGAAGTGTACATCCAATATTGTCTCTAATTCTACCCTGTGTCTAAAAGCACACACCACAAGAATCCAAACACCACAAGAAGAACAAGACAACAGTCTTTGAATGCAACATAAAATTCAGAAAAGCACAGCAAACATGAAACATTGAAAAGCTGAACTACATTTCTTTTGTTTGTTAGGATTACAGTTTTAATTACATCTGTGTACATAGAATAAGACTGTTCACATAGTACAGAGAGCAGCTACTAACACTGGTCCATTGGTATAGCATTTGATGGAGGTTACCGTTTATTGGTTATTCAGCGACTGTAGATTTCGGGGGCATCTAATTGATTTCTTCATTAGATTACACCTCTTAACAGTCTGGAACCTGACTGACTTTCTTGCTGTGACAATACTGGTTGAGAAGCACACCTATTGGCTTAGCTCTTGGTAAAAACTGCAGATTAATTTAAACAAACATTCCTAAATGAATAAACTCATAAAGATTAGGTTTTAGAATTTGGTCAGGCGTCTGCTGTCTTTGATGATTTGTTTGTTTGTTTGTTTTTGTGTTTTTTTTTTTTTTTTCTCAAATTCTGGCGTTTGCCTTATTGCCTCTTAAATGAATACTGGCTCACAGCTCCTTCGGAGACAAGGTCTGTAACTTTGCAAACAGGCGGTATCTCATTCCTAACCACCATGGCAGCTAGAAATCATATGGCAACTGTGCCTCCCAGGTAGAGAGGCGCACTCCTGATCATTCTACGGATCTGTACTCCATGTGCAGTGCTTTACGTGCGTGACTACTCGGAGTCACTGTAGGTGTAATCTAATCCTTTGTGTTAGTGAACATTTAGGTAAACTGGAGCTCATGTTAAGAAATTGATGTTTGGGACCAGACTGGCACACAACATAAATTGCATCCGTGATAATATGCACCTTCCCTTCAACTATTGCTTGAGTAAGTTAAATTCCCATATTAATAAATGGCTGAAAAGTGGTAAAGCTGGTACAAAAAAATCTCCATTTGTAAGAAGAAACAAAACATTTTTTTTTTAAAAATCTTCCTTCAGGATTCATTTGTCCTTCATTATTGTTCATAAGTGTTCAAAGCCAGCACAAAATCGCAGTATTCTTATTTCTCTTTAGTATTGCATGAATGAATAAAGCTTAAACTATTCCCTGAAAAAGTTACATAGTAGCTAAACTAACAAATACCTGGAAGACTTGAAAAAACAATTAAGGAATCAAATGGCTGTAACTGATCTAGATGGAAAAGCAATGATAAGAAGCAGCCGATGCCACGTTGCTGAAGTTGTCTAATTAGAGGCTGCTCCCGTGAAATCTAATACTGCACTCAAGTCAATTGGTCTGTGTTGCGCTGTACTTTTAGGTACGTTGGTTCTCTCTCGCTTTGATTCCTTAGTCATTGGGGACGTTATGGTTCACAACAAGCTCACTGGTATCCATATCATGGATCTCCATCCTTTGGCAGGGCTGGCTTCCATCTCACTTCAGTTAGAGACCTCTTTTAAAAGTTCAGCAGCAGAAGGAAGGAAGGGAGGGAGGGAGGGAGGAAAGAGGAAAGGAAAGGAGAGGAGAGGAGAGGAGAGGAGAGGAGAGGAGAGATAGGAGAGGAGAGGAGAGAGAGGGCTCTTGCAGATTCCCAGAGGAACTCCTCCAGTCATTCTTAGGAGAGCATCCCGCAAAGACTGACCTTCCATAAGTCGCTGCCTGCCGTCCTTCCGACTATCTGATCCTGCCTTTTCCTCCCTTGCGTCTCCCCCTTACCTTCCTCCTCCCTTCCGTCAGGCGTAGGCCGTCCGGAAGTAGGAAGGGACAGACCAGGCCGGCAAGGCAAGGCAAGGCAGGGGACAATTTCCTTACAACTAGAGAAACGTTCAGTTGAGCAGAAAGGGGAAGGTGGAGAAAAGGGAAGGAGGCGAGGAGGAGGAGGAGGAAGAGGGAAGGAAGGCAGTGGAGGAGAAAGGGAAGCGGTAGTGAAGGAAGCCACGAAATGAGGGAGAGGAGGACTCAGGGAGGGAGAAAAGAAAGCAATAAAGCGGCCGAGAAAGGAGGGAAGAAAGGCAGAAGGACGATGAGAAAAGGGAGAAAGAAACGCATCAGGAGGATTGGGAGGAATCTGGAAGCTGCTTCATAGTCTTGCTGCTAAATGATCAGTGCAGTCCGTTGATTTTTGATGTTGGTAACTAAACGCTAAGTTTCTTCGACATCGCTCTTGGGTTTAGTTTTCCCTTTTCTGGCGTGCAGGTTAGGAAGGCCCGGGAAGCCTGTAGTCAGACCTTGGCCTCCAGCATTTCCAAAAAAAGTTTGTGCATGGGGACTTTGCCTTCTAGTTTGATGTTGTAGAAGTGCTGCACCGCCTTGGTGGAGGTCTGCCTCAGGAGCGGCAGCGTCATCAGCATCTTGCCGGCCCTGCGCGGGTCCTCCATGTGCTGGCCCGCCTCGTAATCCTGCAGCGCCTCGTGCAACACATCCTGCAGCTTCTGAACAGCCTCCACGTCCTCTATGTGCATGGAGTCTGCGCGACAAAGCGGGAGACAGAACAGGGTCAGTAAGAACCAGAGCCCACTCGGGGGCACCTCGATATTATTCTCGGGCCTCTCTGGGCTCTCTAAGCCTTGTGATCTGCTCAGAGAAGTTTACGATTCCAAAAACCTCTATTTTTTTTTTTTTTCCTTTTTCTACATTGCCCTCCAGCAGGTGATTTCCACCATGGATTTCCAACACAGAAGTTACCCCCCCCCCAAAAAAAAATCCGTTATTTCAAAGTGTGGGATTTTGTTTTGTTTTGTTTTTCTTCTAAAATGGAACAATCAGAGACTTTCTTTTATCAGATCACAATCTCTGTTACTTTATTCATTATCTCATTCACCGTATTCATTATCCCATTCATGTGTTTATTCACTCAGCCAGCAATTATCAAAGGACGCCTATTAAAAGTATTATTCTGGTTCAGTCTGTTAAGCGTCTGCCTTCGGCTCAAGTCATGATCCTGGGGTCCTGGGATCGAATCCCAGGTAGGGTTCCGTGCTCAGTGGGGAGCCTGCTTCTCCCTTTGCCATCCCCCCACCCCATCCACCCCTGCTCCTGCTCTCTGGCTCATTCTCTGTCAAATAAATAAATAAATAAATAAATAATCTTAAAAAAATCTCTCCCCTTTAAAAAAATTTAAAAAATAAAAGCATTATTCTAAGTGGTGTGGAAGTAACATTGTCTAAAACTATGATCTTAAAAATAAAATAAAATAAAATTATGATCTTGCCCTCAGAAAGCCCTTATTTCCCAAAAGGAAACAAACAAACAAACAAACAAACAAACAACTGATGACCAGGGTTTTAAGAATTCTGTATAAAGAAACCAAATCTAACACTACATTCAGGTGTAGACTATCCAAAAACCACAAAAAAATTGCTTATCCTTTAAAGGTTTTCAGTGTACTGTTAACAGTTCATTAAAGCATCCTCATCCAGTCTGCTTCTACTGAAAAACAAATGAAGTCTTTAGATTAACGAGTTCTGAAATATTTTTCACATTTGTGAAGGTGAACTTTGCCCTTAAGTGACTAATTTAAAAATCTAATTTGATCAAGCAAGGAAAGGGTTAACAGGCTTGCCACAATTATTCTTTTGAGAAATGTGAGATGTGGGGAAAAAGAAAAGTTACTGCTCTAGCTCTAAAACAGACACTTAATTATATACAAGTTTGAATCATTTAGCACGTTTTATTGATTCTGATGACAGTTTATCTGTTAATTACACATAATGGAGTCTTTGGGGGATTCTTCATGTTTAATAATTCTCCTTCTCTGAGAATGCAGAGCTCTAAGATATATGTAGTTAGCCTAATCTTTCCTATAATTCAAATATCAGGTCACATGTGCAAAAAGAGAGAGGAAATGTAATTTAAAATCAAGTGGCTAAACATATGGTAAAAAAAAAAAAAAAAAAATGGCAACGTAATTAGAAGGCTGACAGCCATAACCAGGAACCTGTTTAAAAGGTTTTTTTGCATTTTGTTGTTTTACATCGTTATTTTGAAATCATTTCAGCATATCCTTGGTAAACTGACCACTGTTTACACCAGGTAGTTAATGACACATTTCTCAAAAAGAGTTTTGAGTCACTTGGAATACGACTCTACTCCTGCCTGGTGGAGCCAAAAAGAATTCTTTCAGGTTGTTAAGGTCGACAGTGGTACCCTGGAGCGAAACTCGGGTCATTTCCCAACACAGAAGCTAGCCTGTCCCTATGGATTGTTTCTCCCCAGGCCTCTCTTCACTCCGGCTCCTTTCACACGACAATCTCATCCACTTCCTATGTGTCTTCTCATAGCAATAAGCACACGTCATTTCCAAAGATGTCTAAGGACTGGCAATGTTAGGGGAAACCTGTCATGGAGATGACAATGTGCACTGAACTTTTTTTTTTTTTTTTCTATTTTTCCTGTTAAATGCTGAAGGGGAAATGGTAGGCCCAGGCACACACTAACGGTGAGCATCCAGGTATTCAAAAAACTGACCTTGCACATAAGGAAAGGGAGAGAAGATGGACTTACCAAATATCCTGGGCCTCAAAGCACTCAAAGTGGAAAGAGGAATAAGTGGATGGGGAAAGAGGAATTGCATCTTTACAGACAATTTTAAACTACTTTCCCATCAAACCAAAGGGAAAATGGAATAAATATAATAAATAGACCATATATTAAACACCCGTTTCGGGTAAGGCCTCCGATATGCCCTTTCTGAACACTGCCTCATTTCATCTCCTGGCTGCCAGGAAGTCACCTGGCACCGGATGCATCAGAGTTATTAGGTTTAAGTCAGGTTTCTTTGTATCAAAATATGCTGCTAGAATGCATACCACTTGGCATTGTCATTTTTTAAAAAATGAGTTAAAATGATCTTCTGAGTCTATCTTATTCAACCTTCCATCTTCATCAAGAATCTTCTCTATATTCCTGGGGGTACCTGGGTGGCAGTCGAAGTGTCTGCCTTCAGCTCGGCTCAGGTTATGATCCCAGGGTCCCGGGATCAAGGCCCCACATGGGGCTCTCTGCTCTTCAAGGAGCCTGCTTCTCCCTCTGCCTGCTGCTATGCCTACTTGTACGCTCTCTTTCTCTCTGTGTCAAATAAATAACTAAAATCTTAGAAAGAAAAAAAAAAGAATCTTCTCTACATTGCTAATGAAGACATTTCCAGATATATGTAGAACATTCTATTTTATGAGATTGACCAATTATTAGAAATGTCCTCTTCAGATTTTTCCAAATCTGTCTACAACTTCCAGCCTTTGGTCCTGGTTCTAAATATTGGAAGGATACAGAATAAATGTCCTTCTTCTCCATGGCAGATCTTTAAACGCTTGAAGTGAGCTGCAGAGTCACCTCAGCCCCCACCCCAAGCCTTGCCTTCCCCACTACTCTTGCCCGGCAGGAGATATATTATAGGATGTCCCAGGAAATGAGGCGAGAACAAATAGCAGAGAGATATGCTCACAAACAGCAATTAAGACTTCAAACTATTCTTTAAAGGCTGTGATTTAGCTTGAGAGATTTAAAAATGATTTAATCAAATTACTATGATAATTTAACTTCCCATTTACAGAAAAGATTCTAACTCATTTTAGCTTTACCCATTCTCAGATCTGCTAATACTTTAAATGCAAACTCACTAAATCTGAACTATTTAATTAGACCATGATTCAGCTGGCAGACTGCTGAAGAAAATATTAATCTCCATTAGGGATCCTAGTTCAAGTTCTGGCTCTGTGGCTTTAATCTCTGTTTTGCTCTTTGGGCTACATTTATACATTTATGCCAGGCTCAAGAGAACTGGCATTAATTTATGTAATTATTTAGCTTTGGTTGTTGGAGCTGGTTTCTTTTTAACTTTATATTTTAAAGGAAATGGTCCCAGTATTTGTGCTAATGAAAACCAGTGAAACTTAATAATGGGAATCATAGGCTTATGAACTAAGTAGACACAGGGAGCCTATAACATTAAAAATACTGGGTGAGTGGTTAAAAACAAGGATGTCTGGGCCCAAGCCCAGATTTATTAATCAGAAAATTGTAGCTAGCTCCAAGCCATCATCTGTATTTTTAAAAATCTAGGTGCTTCTATGGCCAAGCCAGGGTTGCAAACAGCAAGAGAATTCTATTCCAGAAGAATCCAGACTTCAAAAGATAACCAGTGTTCGCATGAAGCCTATATTGTCACCCACATATTAAATTTCAGCACTTAATAATAAAATAGGACCCTAACATTAAATTCCAATATTTTATTCTGTGAAGTGGGATCCTAAAGGAACTTGTCTAGTTCGGATCATTTATTTTGGGAAGAGGGCTAAATATCCTCACACACCTACAGTTGTGAAATTCAGTGAGACTCAGAGCCACTGCAAAATATCTCATTTTTGTATTTTACCTGAAATAAAATATTGCCTTTTTCTGTGATAAATATTTTAACTATTGTGGGCATGAGCATAGCTACTCCTGAATGCCCAAATGTTAGGGAACTGTCTCTAGGACTTGTAGCTCATTCTTGACAATAGTTTCTCGATGGTGCCAAATCTTATTTTGAGGGTGGAACTGACAAAGCACATTCAGAGTCAAGTCTAGCACATAATATAAATCAACACTCAGAGGAACCCAGTGTTGATTTCTTTAGTGTTTATAAATTGCCTACATGAATAGGGGTAATAAGGGGTGAGCCGATGGGACTCTCCAATCACTAAAGGAATGAAATGCAACATGATAGAAAACACAGAGAAGTGAGCAAAAGTCTATTGTCTAGAAGATAATTTGATCTTAAAATTTTTATATGCAATATATAAGGAATCTAACAGAGTGATCCTCCTGGCTGCGATTGGCTGGGTACTGAGGAACTGCAAACTAGCTCTTGATTGACATAGATAGTTGACCCTGAATTTCCAAAAATGGTGTCAGTCATAAACTTTAGAAATAGGTAGACTAGGTTCTAGGAAGATGGCAGTGGTAGCAGCAAAATTATTTAATCTTTCCAAATCTGCACATAGAAAAAAGAACAACTAGATGCCCAAACTAAAAACTCATAGACAACACTTACAAACAAAACTAAGTGCCAAGGTATCCCCAACACACACATGCACACACACACAATCAGGACTGTGTGTGTTCCTGGCTCTGTCCACTGAGAAGGCCTAGGAAGGATGGCCAAACCCAGGAATGCAATAATGAGCAATAATTAGATTCCAGGCTTCAGCAAGGAAATAGTTAAGATAAGTATGGAACATCTTATATTAGATTAAAGGGTACTATCTACAACTACTAAGCCATTCAGAAAGATTCCAGAAGACAACCTGAAGAGATTTCTGCTGACTGAAAATGGGACAATTTGATTTTCCAAAAGGATTATAATTGCAATTGACTGAAATCCACTGAATAGGATTGGGTGGCTGACTGGGTGGCTCAGTTGGTAAAGCATCTGACTCTTGATTTCAGCTTAGGCCACGATCTCAGGGTCAAGATCGAGATCCGTGTTGGGTTATGCACTGGCCATGGCGCCTGCTTAAGATTCTCCCTCTCCACCTCCCCCCATACCTGCTTCTTGAGCTCTCTCTCTCTCTCTCTCTAAAAAACAAAAAAAGAGGAATAAAGAAATCCACTGAATATGTTTACATACATTTGATTATAATCCATTTTTAAAAGATAGAACATCAATTCTTTATTTTGAAAACTGGTGAATAAAGGGAAAGAATCAAGCTCCTATATAAATTGCATCATCAATCATCAATAAGAGACATGAAGAAGCATCATTTTATATAAGTATCCAAATGACTGACTATATAGAAGAGATGAAAAAATCACAGATCATCATTTTGCAACCCCCAGCAATGAATGGATATAGGTAATGAGCATCAACAGTTGCATTCATCCTATAGACACAAAAGGACACTGTGTGACTCCCAATGAACAGCACACCACATATAGGTGTCACAGGGATTGAAACTCAGTCTCTGGATCCAGTTGTCAATTTGCACAAAATGCAAAGGGCAAAGAAACATGACAAACTGCACCCAGACTATGCAATCTGTAAAGTCCAGACTGTGGGAAGCTGTGCAAACCAAATGCCCTGATTTCTTCAACAGAGAAATTATGAGAATATGAAAATGAAAGACGAATTTTTAGATTAAAAGAAGGTTACAAACTCCATTAATTTTTTTGTTTTGTTTTGGAAATGAGCAAGACTAAACTATCATATCTGAGGATACTTATTTAGTAGTAAAGCCATAATGGAACACAAGGAATGGATAAAAACCACAACAGGATAGTGGTTACTTTTGTGGGAAAGGAGGAAGGCTGAGATAGGGACAAGACACATAGTGGGGTTTCTGGGATATCTCACAAATTTTTATTTCCCATCCTTGCTCATGGGAATGATGCAAAATGGCTCCAAAGATATCCAGGTAGTCCGTTCTGTGAACTTGAATGTCACATTGTATGGCAAAGTAGACTCTGTAGCTGTAAAGATCTGCTATGGGAGATTATCCTAGGTTATCCAGGAGGGTCTTCAATGAAGTCAAAAGTGTCCTTATGGAAGAGAGGCAAAGGAGGAAGGTGGCAATGTTACCACTGAAGTATGATGCTACGCTGCTGCCTTGGAGATAGTGGCAGGTGCCCTAAGTCAAGCAACGCAGGGAATATCACTCTAGAAGCTGGAAAAGGCAGGGAAAGAGGTCTTCCCTTAGAGTCTCCAGAAGGATAGCTACCCAGTCTATATCTAGTCTTTAATCTTGTAAAAATGATTATGGACTTCTGATCTCCAGCACAGTAAGAGAATAAATAAGTACTGTTTAAAGTTACCAAGTTGCGGCAATTTGTTGGAGCGGCCTTAGAAAACTAATACATTCATTAAGTTATACATTTAGGGGAGGTTGGGGTGTGTGTGTGTGTGTTTAATCTATGTTTTATTTCATCTTAAAATGGTGAGAGGCAGAGATGGAGAGAGGGGTAGTGAGAAACTTCCAATGGAAGTTTCACTTCTAGAAAGTAGTGAGTTAAGCAGAATTCTGAGCAAGCTGGTAGAAACACTTGGCAGAACTGCCAAGGAAGCTGTTCACATACCAACTGGGAGGTTGGATCAAAAGACTTCTCAGGACTTTCCTAATGCAGAAAAATGAGAATTCTCATGTTGGAGAAGCAATAACAATTCTTATTTTGTGCTTAACCATGGCGAGAACAGAACTGATTTACAGCTTTGCATGGAGAGACATGCATTTTTGGGAGAGACCTGCCTTTCTCATTTCTTGCCCTGGTTCCAACATTTATACTAGCCCCGCAAATCATTCTTCTACTGTATTTATATTAGGTGTTGAACCACAGATCCATAGCTCATAGTTTCTCTCCTCCAGGCTTCCCTCTCATAAATCCCAAATTATTGTTATCATTATTCTGTTTACCCTGCATAATTGGAGTTCCCTATTAAGACTCTTTTATTTCCCTCCAACTACTCAAGTCCCCTCCCTCCTTCCAATATCTAACACTTATCTAGGAGCTTTCTATTCTAACTCCTTCTACGGAAGTGATTAAGACAATTATACTCAGTAAATGAATGTTGAAGGGCGCCTGCCTGGGTGGCTCAGTTGGTTGAGTGTTCGACTTTTGATTTTGGCTCAGGTCATGATCTCAGGGTCCTGAGATAGAGCCCCCACCCCCACCCCATTGGTCTTTGGTCAGTGGAGCTCCCTGCTCAGCAGGGAGTCTGCTTCCTCCTCCTTCCTCTCCCTCTGCCCTTCCACCACTCCTCCTTGCTCTCTTTCCTCCCCCTCCAAACAAAATCTTAAAAAAAAAAAAAAGGTGAATGTTGATAGCAACTTGGGTGGTAAATATTTTGATATTTCCCAATATCATAAATGATCTGCACCATGCTAATGACCTTTTTGCAAGGGATTAGTCATTATCTTAAGATCTATAAATGAAAATAATGTTATATTATGTCATTCCCTAGAAGTAAAGCAATTATAGAGTATTTATATACTTAATATCCATCCAGTTGGAAGCACAGAGACACTTGCAGCAAATATTTCTTACACTTTGTTCAAGGCATAGTGATCATTTAATATGATAAGAAACATTAAAAACCCAGTTATTTCTTACATAAAAATTTGAGATATCATTATATATATGAAATAAAACCACCACCTACTTCAATTCAAATATCATTTTAAGCAAAATTAATCTAAACAGTGATGGCAGATTTGAGCAAAAAATAAAGAAAAATAGACTAGGATATGGAAAAATCTCATTTTGATTTCACAGAGAGTATTAATTATGGTTTGATATGGGAAAAAGTTAAATATAAATATCTACCTGCCACAAAAGACCCACCCATACTTATTTTTTATTAAATCCTATAAAGGTAGTAAACATTTTGTCTCCATATCTTTTTTGTCACTTTGAAGAATGTTTTGTTTTTTTTTTTAAAGATTTTATTTATTTATTTATTTATTTATTTATTTATTTATTTATTTATTTATTCAGACAGAGAGAGAAAGAGAGAAAGAGGCAGAGACACAGGCAGAGGGAAAAGCAGGCTCCATGAAGGGAGCTTGATGCAGGACTGGATCCTGGGTCCCCAGGATCACGCACGCCCTGGGCTGTGGGCGGCACTAAACCACAAAACCACCTAGGCTGCCCTGAAGAGTGGTTTTGTACTACTGTAACTACAAGCAGACAGCAAGATAAAGTGAGTGCAAAATTCTAAACTAAATTAAAAGTACTAATTTAGATTAGCAGATGTAAAATGGCATTGGCTAGTTTTCTGTGTTGATCCTTTTATAGACATGCTGTATACTTATTTGTGGAATAGAAATAGCTTATTGATAGAGACAGAGGGCCCAACCCTCTGCTTTATAGTGGCCACACATCTTATCAGCTTGCTTCAGTTACCAGTAAAACTTCTATTGGATATGTCTCATGTCTACCTCACAGGCACATTGCGGAAATCAAATGAGAGTCCCAGCAAAAGCTAAAAAAAAAAAAAAAAAAAAAGTCTACAGAAAGATTCTAAAAAAAAAAAAAAAAAAGATTATCTCTTGATCAATATCTAAAACTATGTTTAGAATATCAAACCAGCAAATTTAGTCAAAGTTTCAATACAATTATTGTTGAGGGCCCAGGAGATACTCAGGGACTGAAGAGGTTTTTCCACTTTTCCACTAATTGTTCAGATCCATGAAGATTTTAATATTTCTATGTTACAAATTCAGCAAAAATATACACATCACCACACAAAATAGATGACCAAACTCACTGCCTTCACTTAAAAGTAACTGACATAAAAATTTTAGGAGATACTGTGTAATTCACTTGCCTCATTTTACAGACAAGAAAACAGTTATGTGATTAAAGCATGCATTTGCAAAGAAAGTGAAATTTGGAATTACGAAGTAGGGGGAATCTCTCTTTTTTGGTAAAAACAAATACATACACACATAGTACATAAGCAGGTACATAACATATTCATGATACTAATATTTCACTGGGGACTTATTAAGAAAAAAATATCTAGAAAGGCTACCGCAAGGGAGTGATAACGAAAAAAGACCAAAAAAACACAAGGCCAAACTTCCATAACTAAAGATGGTCCTCATTCCAGTCTCCTACGGTAATCATAAACTTTCTATACCTTGAAATTGTATCACAATTCTACACACCAAACATTTGTCCTCAAGAACAAAATACTGTCAAGATGTGGTTAATAATTACTTATAGTTTGAAACTGATGACCAAGATATTACTTGCAGCTTAGTATCAACAGATTCTAGAAGTATGGTGTAGAAATAAAAAGAAAAGTCAGCTTTAAGTACATAGATTCTGTTTATTCTTGAATGGGTTGGGCTCACAGGGCTCCAGGATGGGGGCAGGGCCAGCGACACCACTAGGGCTGTGGGTGGCAGCTATGAAGCTGGAGGGTTGTGATCTGAGCAAAAGAGAAAGACCAGGCTACAAGTAATTCTTACTCTTAAGCTGCTTTAGTTTTCCACTGTATAAAAATGAGTATATTTCCTTGGGGCCAGTGATAATAGTTTCAAACAAAGTCTTAAATGTAAGAATCAAAAAAACCAAACAAACAAACAAACAAACTGAGAGAATAGAATCATGTGATCTAATCTTACCCAACATGCAAGGAGTAATATTTCACTAAACTTTCTAATCAAGACATAAAATTAATTATAGATGCATAAAAGTCTCCAAATGGAAAGAATTCTAGAGACAAGTCTGTAATTTCTTGGTGTACTGATAAGATAACTGGGGCCTAACAATTACAATGCTAAAATTGTGACTTAGGTTTTTCTTTTTAAATTCAATTGCACGGAGATCTATCAGGTAGGCAATAATTGCCTAAGAGATAGATGGCGCTCAAAAGTAAGAAAGTACATAGTTTAAGTGAGCCTGAGAGTTTTTTACCTTCAAAAATAATTGAGGCAATTATTTAGGGTTTCCAAATATTTGAATGTGAGAATGACAGTATCAGTTTATAATATATTGGGGTTTTTTTTTTTTTTGCCCTTTCCCTCAAGAGAGGGAAAGTACTTCCAGCGGTGTTGCTGGTGCTGTAACCCTAAATTCACATATGCCAGAAACAGAGCTACAAAAATATATGAAAGCTATTATCAAGAAGACAATTCCCTGTTTCCTGAGCATAAGCACAATATTTATAGTTATTGAATAGAGACAGATGTTTAAAATAAGCTGAAATTTAGATTAATGAGACATGGGCTGTTAACACCTATAGCCATAAAGGGAATGCTAAGAAATCTATAAAAATAACACTAAAATAGGATTTTTTTTTTCACAAAAACTCACTTAGGTTCATCTGAAATTTCTAAATACTAAAAGAAAATCCATGACCCTTTTACGGAATCTTTGAAAACATTTTTCATATTGATGTATTTTTAAACAGTTTAAGAATCACTGGATCTAAGGAAGAATGAATCTACAACTTCATTGCTGTCATCCAAGTAATGGTCAAAAAATGGAATAAAATAGTATCGTATTGACAGTATGAAAAAATACATTTTCTGAGTAGTTTATCCTGCTAAAATGGTGGGAGGCTTTGGGGGTTGGGTGCATGAAAGAAGGGTCATATTTATACAACACAAGGAAGGTGGCATAATTTAGATTATCAATACCATCCTTACTCTTTTCTCCTTTATTATGGACTCTGATTCAATTTGTCTTGGTATTGAGAAGCTGAAAAAAAAAATTTACAAGCACTTCCAGAGAAACTTCATGACATGGAGAAATTTCCTGAGAGAAATTAATGTGACTCACTACCAGTGTAAGAGAAAAAAGAGAGAAGGCCTGTTAACTACTTCTGGCTTTAAACAAGCAAAGCAAACTAACGAGTTCTTTAAAGACTTCCTAATCACCAGTCATTGCTCTAAAGTAGGTCACTTCCTCCTTCTAACAGCAGAGTCTGTGGGATTCGAATATTTACATATCAAAACATTAATGATTTTACTTCCAAACAACAGACGGAAGTGCTGCTACTAATTAATTCAGGTATCTAAATTACAATCCATTGCCATAAAGTATACATCTGACACCTAAAATGGTAAGATTTTAGCAATTTTGATAAAATTTTAGCGCTGCTCAGCACTCAGGATTAGTTAATAATTTAAAGAAGCAGTACGTAGTATGAAAGATAGAAAACATGCCTGCTGTATTTTAAAAATAACCAAGTGCATGTTTTCAGTTGGAATCACTATATGACTACCAAACAGAAATCCTTCCCAAAACCATTGCTGCAAAATTTTTCATCTGATTATGAGAGATGCTATAATGTGATGTCCATGCAGACTAATAATAAATTCTCGGAAAATTTCTCTCCCATCTCCCGCTTTGGTCTTCTGGAGAGCCAGACAAGGGGTATCTGAGATGTTTGCATCAACAGTGCCACTTGTCATAAAGAATCCTATGTTACAGTTTCACAGTGGGGGGTAGGAAAAGAGAGGTGAACGAATGGTGTGGTAAGCAATTAAAAGTGTGCAATGCTAAACTCCATTATGAAGACAAATAGGAAAGTACAACTTCATTGTTGAAAACAATTTCCCTCCTCTCAGTCCAAGGATTCATGCATCAATATTGTAGATGAACTGTTAATTACAAAATCAATTAAAAATTATTTCTAAAAACAGTCACGCGTTCCCGGCTCTCATGGGGGCAATTTGGGCAGAAGGGTCTCATCTCACTAGGACCGCGCCAAATCACAAAGTCGTCATCCACAAGTAAGCAAAAGCAATCTGGTTTTTCATTTTTCAGCGCGGCTGAGCCCAGCCTGAGATTGATCGTCACATATGGCCCCAGAAAACAAACTGTCAATACCTTGAATGCTGCAGAATTTGAACAAATAGCCGTCCGCCCATTCAAGCCACTCATTGCATCCCATTTAACAGATTTTATTGACAGTTTCCTTCTTGTAATTAAAGGGAAAACTACTGGCCAGCAACCAAGATAAAGTTCAAAGATAGGGTCAAAACAAAAGCAGATGGAGGGGCACGGTGTGACTGTCAATGGTACATAGCATCAGAGCATGTTATTGACACGCAGGTATCTAAAGATCGGCACGTCATTAAGGAGGGATCTATCCTGAACTATATGCAAATGCTAAAAGAGACTTAAGACCACAATAAAGCATTAGGAGAGGCACAAAGGGAAAAGCAACAAAGCAGCAACGATTTTTTACTTATCAGAGGTTGCTATTTTAGTACATTTTGGTTCAAATGTAAAGACTGCTTATCCCATAATTCTTAACCCTTACTGCATAGGTGGTACCTTTCAGAGAAACATTCCAATAGGAGTTGACTTCTAAGGAATTTGAGAATACACGAAAACAGAGTATTCTCTGATACCTCAAATTAAAACCAATACTGCATATGTTTTTTTTTGCTAATTGCAAAATATGCATTTATGGGGTGGGGGGGATGGCTTCTGTGTATCCATAGCACACACTTATTTTCACTTGTGCCTACAAGACAACGGAGGTAATTTTGTCCTGAGAGTGTCTATTACACTACAAGTTAGGAAACGCACAGATTGGGGGGAAAAGTTTCACCGCTTTCAATAAGTAAATCTAATAAAAATAATTCAAGTGGACTTTTCCTATCCCTAACTCTTCACTAGAAAGCTGTAATGACTGTAATTTTGCTGCCTCGTACGGAATTTACAAGTGGGTTTTAGCAAATCCGTGCAGGAGGAGTGGAGGGAAGGGTAAAACTAAAATGTGAAAAAAATGTAACAACGACCATGTCAATATGCCAACCTGAATTAGCAAGAGCTATTGCTTTGAGGGTGACAAATTCTTCTTTCTCCAGCTTCATGCTCTTGTATTTCTTTACCAGCTGCAGGATAGCATTATTTAGGTCAAGAAGGCCTGCTAATTTGGACTGGTCTTCATCCATTATATAATCATCGGCATAGACAAGTTCATCCTCGAATGAAAGAGATCGGTATACGACACCAAGGATCAAAATTTCCATCCAAGCACTCTGCAGAAGGCTCATCTGGTCCGCCAGGGACAGCGTGGAGAAGCCTGCATGGGAAGATGGGCAGATCAAGTTACTTTAAAGCCCTAATTTCATAATGCAACATTAGTTTCATATGGTAGTCGGCTTCTGCATCAGTGCTCGAAATTATGCTGAGCTTTGATCAGATGCTCTTAAATTTTCCCCTGATCACTTTGCGAATGCCAGAGTAAAAGTCACAAACCAGCTCAACTTGTTGGTGTTCTTTTTTTTTATATAGGCTTTATGGACACAACTGAGGTGACTATACCAGAAAAGTAGGTTTGTTTGTTTCATTTCAGATGAAAAGAGTATATAGTCTTTTAAATATAACCGATTTCTGGCTGAAGTTTTTATAAATGTCTTCAGGAAGTCAGATTTTCATCCGCTTCATCTGTGGAAACTACTACTGATAAACAACATAAAAGTAATAAATAAATAAATAAATAAATACATACATACATACATAAATACATAAATACATAAATAAACAAACAAATAAATAAATAAGCTCCCAAACAAAGGAAAACAAACAGTGTAGGCTCACACTGTAGAGTGCAATTTGGAAACATTTCTCTGTAATAGTCAGATGCTCAGTGAATAATAAGTACTCATATACCCAAAGGGCCTTCCTAAGTGAATATTTTACACCCACTGATATATAATATGAATTCCTCTTAAAATGGTGCTTATTGGTATAAAAGAGAGTAGAATACTTGGCAGCCTGGCCTCTTCACCAAATTGAAAAGCCACAGTTTATTGTTCTTATTAAGATCCAGTTATTTAAAAAGTTAAATATGGAGGCAATAGGGTTCCATGGGTAGGATGTAGGCAGAGCCAGGTCCTCAGTTTAAATATTGGCCCCACTTAGCTATTGCTTCCTTCATCATGAGCAAGACAATTTATTTACACCTCAATTTTTGTCTTGGGAAAATACAAACTAACAC